>NC_091826.1:30160000-30165000 GCF_038994185.2 Dermacentor albipictus
GACGGGTGCACCAGTGTTGTCATGAGAGCAAGGGTGGGACGTGCGAGGAACCAAACTATACAAAGCGTGGAGACAACTCACCAGAAGCAAGTGCTGACACAGAACTGTTGGGGCGGCCTCGGGGGACTAGCTAACTAGGTCAGGAACTGTCTGCGGCCGTTGTCGTTACCGAAGGCATTAGGCACGTTTAGAGGTCAGGTGCCAACCCATTGTTATCAGAGCAGCAGAGATGGCAGCGTTGGGAGCTGCAAGGACGAGAACGTAGGGAGCATTAGCGAACGGGGGCGACACCGGTATAAGGAAACGGAAAATATCCGGACTTATGGCGAGCGTGCGCTGAAAGGAAACGTAACAAAATGTTGCATGAAGACTTGCGGGCTGATACCGGTGAAAAAAAAAAACAAGTTGTATTGAACGTCAAAGGCGTGGCAGTTTGGGCGAGTTGGTATGTCATGACTGTTTTAGGCTTGTAGCGCAGCTCAGAAAGAGCAAAAAAGGAAGGAAGTAGGGATAATCAAAGGTTACCCTTACCCTTCCTTTTTTGCTCTTTCTGAGCTGTGCTACAAGCCTAAAACAGTATTGAACCTACAACTAAGGACAGGACTTGTGTGCAATTGAGGAGGACGCAAAGAGAAAACTAGTTTAAAGAAGGCTGAGGCTGTCAACCTTGGTACAGATGTAGGGATTGCTACTTCATATGAGGTGTTTGAATGGACGTTAGGAAAACAATACAAGAAAAGAAGACAGTGATATTAAAGAAAAGCTAGAGATAGGAAACTAACTAATCAAGCCCCAGCTGATTCCGAAAACGCGCCGCGACCGCTTACTGGCTATAACGTTGCACTGCTAAGCTCGCATAAGTCAGCTGCGGCGGCCACATGTGGAGGAGGCGAAGTTCAAAAAATATAAATAAATAAAAACGCTCGTGTACACAGATTCAGGTGCACGTTGACCAACCCCTGGTGGTCAAATTTATTCCGGGCGTTTTCCGCTCCAGTGGCGTGCTTCATGATAAGGTCGTGGTTTTGACACCGAAAAAAAAAACCCTGAATTTTTTCAAAAATCTTATTGAATGTCAAAAGGTCAAAGAACTTGTATAACCCCGGACCGGCCTAAGTATAAAAGCGGGGCGTTCGTTCCTCCGTTTGCGTACCCACTTCTCCCCCTGGGGCAGAGGCTTTGCAGGTGTTCTTCAAGCGAGGGGGATCAAAACATTTGCGGTGGCTGAAAGGGGGGGTGGGAGTGACTGAGCCTCTCCTCCTTACTCATTGCTGAGAACCGCGCTGAGGGCCATTTTGGAGTGTAAAGCGACCGCCGCGGTTGCTCAGTGGCTATGGTGTTAGGCTGCTGCGCACGAGGTCGCGGGATCGAATCCCGGCCACGTTTAGGTTTAGGTTTTTTTTAATAAAAGACATTTGAAACGATTATTGCAAAACAGAAAATTTTCCGCCGCTGGCAGCTGAACCCACTATTTTCGCATGACGCCTGCGGTGTTCTACGAATTGAGTAATTGAATTGAGTATATAAATTGAAATTTAAAACCCGAACAATGCAGCCGCGCATATATATATATATATATATATATATATATATATATATATATATATATATATATATATATATATATATATATATATATATATATATATATATATATATATATATATATATATATAGCAGTTTAATAAACAAGGCGCAAACTTGGAATGTTTTGGAAGACAGACAAACTAGGCTGGCACTATCTGGGCACCCCAACCACAAACCTCTAGCATCTTCCGCAGGAGAAGTAAAAAGCCGCTTAACGCTTGTTCGGGTTAACCATGTCGGTGCCCGTACACGTACTAAACGTATTCCTGGAAGTATAACCCAGTGCTACTGTCAGATGAATATGTGGTATTTTTGTTCCATGTCACTAAGCGTAGCATCACCCATATTAGCGACAAAGAACGGGCTGCCAAGTTTTGTCTAGAATAACCACGTTTTTTTAACTACACATAGATTTTTATGTTTAAGGTCAGACTTGTCAATTAGAGACCGACAGCTTACTTTCTTCTCAGCTGCCCCGACATTTCTTAAACCCTCACTAACGCAAGTACAGTCAGTAACTTCACCCTTCAAGGTTCTTAGCATTGACGTAGCAATAAACACGCAACAAAAAAATTCCATTTTCATAGCCAGCGAAATTCGCCAGGCTTACCTCTCATGCTCCTCGAGCCCGCTTCTGCTGCTTCTATTCGCCCGCGAACCCTTCGAAGCTGCTTTTCTCTTCACAATATTCATAATGCGGAGAAGGTGCCTTCACAAAAACCTAGGGCAAACCTTTTTTCATTCACCCTTCGAAGCTGCTTTTACCTTTATAATACTCATTGTGATGAGAAGCTACCTTTACAAAGATTGAAGGCATACTTTTCGCGTTATTCTCAACAGTGAATTCCTCGAAGCTGCTTTTACCTCTAAATACGTAAAGGTGAGGAGAAGCCATCTTTACAAAAACTGCGGGCAAACTAGGTTAGGCGAAGCGATTATCAAAGGCCCACTGATTCTGTGCGCTCGATGTTTATTCAACCGTGCGGCCATGACTACTTACCATAGAATAGATAAGTCCTGCAAGTAACGACTAGTTTTCTTTTTTATGTATGCATATCCAACACACACTTTGGAATCTGTGTGAATCGAAGCTTTTGTGATGCGTTTATTTAAATGCTATAAAATTCGCCCATTTCATTCCTGCGTCTATTGTGCGAAAGAAAGTGTCATGCGCATATTTTCCCGAGTACCCGTACTACGCAACGTTATAAATCTTATATTGGATTTTATTCCTTCATTTCTTCTTATTTATTTTAGGTGTGCCGGCCGCTTCCTGGCCAGTTCCCCGTTCTGGGTAAGTGTCATAGTGTCGAAATCACTATCATCATCAATACGCGGCTATCGTTGGCGATTGGCCCAGATGATTGGCGTGCCTCCCCCCTCTCCTCACACACAAACGCACACTTTGACGCTGAAGCCATAAGCTTTCCAATCTTAGCTCAACTACTCCAGATGGCATTGCAAGACGGCATAAATATCATCAACCAATTTTTGAGAGAAAGAGGAATGGTACTATCACATGCAAAGACTGCTGTATTGCCCTTCACTCGGAGGGTGTTAAAAAATTTCACTCTTAATCTGGAAGGACACCCTCTGATGATTGTCACACAGCATCGATTTCTTGGCATAATACTTGATAGGCAGCTATCCTGGGCACCCCACTTAAAAAAACTCGAAAACGAAGTCACTGCCATAGTGACTGTACTTCGCAGACTTGCAGGCACATCATGGGGCGGATCAGTATCGTCCATGCTGACTGTTTACAATGCATTAATACGACAAAAAATTGCATATTCCGCGCCCATCTTACACGGACTTTCCCACACGTCAGAAGAGAGACTTCAAAGACTTTTAGCTAGAGGACTACGCCTATGTCTAGGAGTTCCACGAGCGACTTCGAGTTCTCTTGTAATAGCTGAGGCTCGCCAATCACCATTTCCAGTTATGCGAACTACAGAAACATGCCGGCATTATTTCCGCCTTCAAACCCAGCATAAAAACCACCTATTGGCTCTAGACATAATGAAACGTGATAGAAGTTATGTTCATATAGAAATTCAAAAAAATCTACACATATTGCCAGAAAATAAATTTTGGAGCTCAGACATCGAATATCCTCCATGGCTGCTTACAGTTCCAAAAATTGAATTGTCAGTAGAAGGGATATTCAGCAAAAGAGACATATTCATTCAAGCTGCTCAACAACTAGCACTATACCAGATATATATGCGGTATTCAGGATACACACACGTCTATACAGACGGCTCCAGTACAGCAACCTCTTCAACTTCATCATTCATTATACCTCACCTAAACAAACAAGAATCATTTAGGTTATCTCGTGCGACTTCGTCCACAACGGCTGAACTGTTCGCAATCCTATGTGCGGTAAAATTTATATTGTCAGCAACAGAAGCGCAAAAATGGGTAATTTTCAGCGATTCACAGGCGGCTCTAACATCACTCTGCAGCACAAAGGGGAAAACATTCAGCGACAGTATAATATATGAAACACTTAAATACCTCACAAAGGCAAGCGAAGCAAAACATGCAATAGCATTCCAGTGGATACCAGGGCATTGCAACATTCCTGGCAACACAGCAGCCGATGAAGCAGCACGACAAGCGCACCTGAAAGATGATACGGTTCCGCTCCCAATATCAAAGAATGAATTACGCTGCATTATAAGGACAACGTCTTTCAAGATGTCTAGAAACACTTGGTTTGACCAGAATTCTAAGAGCTCTGACTTATATCATATTGATCCATTTATTGAATTCAAATTTTCATTGTCATTAGATAGAACTATGGAAACGCTTATTCATCGATTAAGGCTAGGCACTGCCTACACAAAGCATTTCTTACACAGAATTGGCCGAGCGGAAACCCCCGAATGTGATTGCGGATTTGTAGATGAAGATATATATCACCTCCTTCTAGATTGCCCACATCACGACACACCAAGATGCCGAATTAAATCAGCGCTAAGTAAATTAGACCGCAGACCTTTCAGTTTAAGGAAACTTTTGGGCCCTTGGCCAACAACGGCCTTGCAGAAGAGCGCTTTAAAAGCACTAAAGACTTTCTTTGAAGACAGTGGCATCGCTGGACGCTATTAGTGCTTTCATTGTTCTGTTCATTTCAATGTGACCCTATATATCCATCTGTTTGGGAATTATGTTATGTTGACTGCTTTGTTGTGACTGTATGTGCTAATAGATTTACACGATGTATATACCACCCGCTGACTAGACAATGTGTTATTAGACAACAGTATCGTTTGTACTTTTGAGACTTTCGACTACATAAGTGTGGAGACATTTGCCATGTATATTGTATGTACCCGCTGACCCGCTGACTAGAAAATGTGTTATTAGGCGGCAGTACCGTTTCTACTTTTGAGACTTTCGAC
>NC_091826.1:30167500-30330000 GCF_038994185.2 Dermacentor albipictus
AGGCACTAAGGTGTGAGAGATTGGTATTTATGCGAAGGAATGCCTCGGACGAGACTCAACTTTGAGAAACTGGTGTACGGGTGTTCTACTTCTTCCTTTCTTTTGTTATTTTTCTGTTTTTGTTTACTCGTGTGCGTAGAGATTATTTATTTATTTATTTATTTATTTATTTATTTATTTATTTATTTATTTATTTATTTATTTACAAAACATCATGGCCAATATGGCGTTACGGAAGGGAGCAGGTGTAACTTGTTCAGACATGTCAACAGGTACGGCTGACAGACGCTGGAGCAGTAAACTAATAACAGTTAAAATTTCAAGAGAACGCAAGGGCCAGCAAAGTAAAACAACTTGTAAACAGCAAAAGGCAATATAACGAGTAGCGCAAGAATTAAAAATCATTGAACGAAATTTTCCTTCGCACTTTTAAGTTAGGATGGATCGGAAATACTCGCAATGAAAGTGGGTAAGGTGTTCCATTCCTTGCTGCTCAATAGAAAGAATGAAAGAACTGATTTGGTCTGGAAAAAAGGAACGAGAACTTTATGGCGATGATCTGTAGCTATGATAGGTAACATGGTTCGGAGAAATGGTTACGTCGCAGGTGCTCATTGCGATGATAAATTTGATGAAAGACACAAACGCGCTACCTTTCGCCTAATTGATAGCAATGGGAGACCAGGGATTATCTTCATGGATGGCACATTGGATGTACGATGATAATTACTTACAATGAAACGTGCGCCACGATTTTGAACTGATTCTAACATCTTAATAGGATGTTCATGGTTTGGAGCCCATACACGGGACGCATATTCAAATTTAGACCGGATTAGTGGTTTATATCGCAACAGTTTTAGTGGCCATGCTGCCCTAGAAAAATTCCGTTTTGTTTAAGCTAGAGTTTCATTAGTATTGTATATGAAATCAATATGAGTATCCCACGACAAGTCAGTAGATACGCGGATGCCTAAGAACTTGTGTCATGTTACCTGTTCTAATGTTTGTCCACCAATCGTATAAGACAAGCTGTTATGAGAAACCTTGTTACGAGACACCCTCAGAAGTTTACATTTGTGTATATTTAACTGCATTTGCCATTCCTGACACCGATTGGATACCTCATCAAGATCAGATTGCAAGAGTGTGAAGTCGGAAGTGGTCGAAATCACCCCGTAGATTACACAGTCGTCAGCAAACAACCTGACAGATGAATAAATGGAACTTGGCAAATCTTTGATGTAAATGGGGAACAACAAAGCACTGAAAGAGGAACCGTTGCGGCATGCCGAAAATAACGGGACTTAGTGATGAATCGGAACCTTTTACGCTGACAAATCGCAATCGATTAGTAAGAAAACTTTATACCCAAGCAAGAATGTGTGGATACAGATGAGGTCTGCGAAGCTTGAAACAGAGGACCTGATAGATGGCCATATCAAACGCTTTTCAGAAATGCATAAAGATGCAGTCACTGTCGAGTTCTCTATTTAATGCAGCAAAAAGATCATTTGTTCGTGCTATAAGCTGCGTCTCACATAAGAATTTTTTTCATAATCCGTGCTGAAGAGGGGTAAAGAATGAATTCTTTTCCAAAACTTTCGTGAGATGAGAAGCAATAATATGCTCAAACATTTTGCATAGTTCGCTAGTCCAGGATATTGACCTATAATTACGTGGCGAACTGGCATCGCTGGATTTAAACACTGGCGCAACTTTACTCCCCTTCCAGTCATTAGACAAGAAATGCGACAACAAAGACTGAAAGAAATACTAGTCGAAATTATAGATGAATACAATTCCGTGCTCCTTTTTTATTTAATTTACGATACAATCAGCGCCTGATCATGACGAAACCTTGAATATTCGAATTAACCTAAACAAACCAACGGAATCAATCAGGACAGGGTCCATACAAGCGTACCTTGGGCCAATAATCTGGGTACGAGCACGTGAATCGGGCTGCACAAACGACCCTGTAAATACTTAATTCAAGACATTGCAAGATTCAGCACCGAGAATTGTGCACCAAGTGGCGTCGACAAGTGATAGTTCTTCCTTTTTAGTGATGACAAATAAGCAAAGCAGTTTCAGGAAAGCGCATCGCTGCCACTCCAGCATACACACTGAATTACCTGCCGCATTTACGTTTCTTTATGTCAGTATAAGCTTAGTGTATAAGTGAATATCCATGTCGTTTTCCCGAAGCTAAGATGCGAGTGAAATGTGAAAGGTGATGGGCAGACTGAGCGTCTGTTTGCAACAACAATGTTCGCCTCAAGCTATTTACGTTGCCTCGCAACCTTTGCATCTTTCAACGAGAGAGAGAGAGAGAGAGAGATTTGTTACGACAAAATGCAGACAGGTTGGGCTGAATCAAAGACTGCTACTCGGTATTAGAGAAGGAAAATGCGGGCATAAAAAGACAGAGCGAAAAGTGTTGATGAAGAGGACGAAAGTCAACTTGAACAGAGAAGACTACTTAAAGTCCCAAAACCGCGTCACTACCTTGCAAGAATTTGACGAGAGCCTTTAGAACATCATGCCGACCGACAGAGTCCACCCGAGGTCCCAAAGAAAACCGTTTCAGACAAAGGTTTATTGATGGCATGGTACACATCTTCTGCCAGTGATATGGAGATGGGGGGACGGGTTCTACAGCCTATCTTGCATCTTTCGATGGGTTCTCAAAGGTTGCTCCTTCCCCCTATCTCCATCTCTACATCACAGCTCTTGTATTTCAAAATAATCTTCGTGTTCGATGAGCATCTCCAGCATACCCAGCGTCCTTATGGCTCAGACCTACCTAATTCTATTTATTTGTTAACTTAAATTTTGTATACTATGGCATCGAGAGGCTTTAGGGATATAAAATAAAGCAAGACAAGCAGAAGAAGAAGAAGAAGCAGTTGTTGCAGCTGATGACGACGGCGATGATGGTAGTGAAAATAGTCACGTGGCTTTCATGGATGTAGCAGAGGAATTAACTTTAATGTATTGACAATAACAATGATCAACAAATGAAAGCAAGAAGAATACTTATTTCTTGTCACTGAGAAGTCGGCCTGAATGACCATAGGTTATCGAATATTACCGCTTTTAATCGCCATCAGAACCAAGTTTACTAAAATCCAGGCTTTGTTGCTCGCTACTCGAATGGATGAACATGGCGTTTTATTAATTGCATCCCGTTCGTTCTTAGCGGACGCCGGTAAAGATAAGATTAGATCATTTGTTTCTCCGCTCCCTCTCCTGACACTTAGCTGAACACTTTCATTTCGTGTTGTATTCAGCGCAAAGCTCAAGCGGCATAATTCAGCGCTACGAAGAAAACAGCGCATTAGGAAGCAAGCTGAAAAACGCAATACAATGTTATAAAACAAGGCCGAAAAGCCTCCAAGCGTATTTTCTCGTTCTAAAGAGAATTCTAGATAAGCGCTGCTGAACACAATCACGCATTCGTCTCCCAATGCACATTGTTCAGAGAAGCTAAACAAAGACTGCAAATAACGTCGCATCTGGGAGCGCTGCATAGCTTCCCTGTATACGACGATCAGGCACCCTAGCTCCTATCCTATCAAAGTTGCAGAATGTTTACGTCTAAGCGAAGCTTAATAAGATTTTTGTTGTGGTAGTGGCTGTTCTTGCTCTTCTAGTTGCTTCGTGCGCAGTTTCCGCTGCCTGAAGTCGTTTCTTTCTCTTTTTTTTTCATTTATGTTATCGCTACGATTTCTCGTTACTCGTTGGTTTTCGTAGTGTAGCTGCAGTTTCCATTATCTCTGGTTATCGTAATTCTTGTTGTTTATTTAACGGCTCCTGACAAACAGGAAGAAAGGCTACCTTAGAGAAGGCTACCCCCGAGACACGGTTAAGAAAGAAACGCTAACCTTTCTGCCGTACAGCGTTATACCCGTGCCCGCTCATACCCAAACGTACCAAACGTGTAAAGAAACAAAAAAAAAGGGGGGGGGGGGGTATTCAGAACAAATCACCAACGTTTACCACGCAGAGAAGCATCGCACATGCACAAGCAACGCAACGTTACGAAAGTTTTTACCTGCCGTGCTTGCTTAGTGGCTATGGTGTTGGGCTGCTGAGCACGAGGTCGCGGGATCGAATCCCGGCCTCGGCGGCCGCATTTCTATGGGCGCGAAAACACGCCCGTGTACTTAAATTTAGGCGCACATTAAGAGAATCCCGGGTGGTCCAAATTTCCGGAGTCCTCCACTACGGCGTGCCTCATAATCAGAATGGGGTTTTGGCACGCAAAATTCCGTAATTTATTCTTTATGAAAGTTCATAACTATGGGCGATTAAAACGCATTCGCACGTATACGCATTCGCACGCTGGAAGGTGGCCTTCTTCGAGTTAAGCCAAGAAAGATAGAGGAGGCTTTAACGAAAGCTGCGCTTGCGCCGTGTTAAACAAAGAGTGGTCACACAAATGTACGCTTTCAAGACAGCTAAGGAGCAAATCAAGGCAACCACATCGACTCCGACTTCTTTCAGCAAATAAAGTTCAATGAATGAGTAAATAAATGTAACGTAAATATTGCATTTTTTTTTTCTTTTTCGCTTGTTGCTGTCGCTTGTTCCTGTTGGCGGTTGCCTTTGATTTGTTTGTGGATGTTGGGGGCTCGTCTGTGTTTTTTTCATTGCTACTGACAATTATTTTTGATGGAATATTACTTGACTCTTCATTCACTAGGATGTGTCTTCCTGTGATTTTACATCAGTAACGTGGTCTCCTGGTGGTCCCCGTTATTCGTTGTATCGGCTCGCTGTTGGATTCACTTTGTTCATTTGTTTAAATTAAGAAAATAAAAGGGGCAGGTTGACCATTCTAGAGCCGAATCTCCCAAAAATTGCAAATTTGCTACTGGGGAAAGAATTAGAAAAGAAAGAAAAAAACATGGCCGCCACATTTTCATGGGAGCGGAATGCAAAAAAAAAGTTATCCTGTACCCAGGAGCCGCCACCTTAGGCCATCACAACGAAAACTGTCGGACCATTCTTTTTAATCGAGTTTACTTTCTTCTTCTGTACCGCGCATCGGGTGCACATTAAAAGAACCCCATGTGGTCAAAATTAATCCAGAGTCCCCCACTACGGCGTGCCTGGTAATTCGATCATGGTTTTACGAAACGAGCGTAAAGCCCCATATTATTACTTAGTTGTTATTTTTATGTTTGCCGCAGATTGAAAAGAATATTCTTTGCTTCTCAAAAGATAAACATAACGAAGGTCAGGGTACTTATATTGCATGCGTTACTATAAGCGCTGGTTGCGACACTCAGTTGCGTTATACGCAGCGTTGAGGTGTTCGTTGCCTGCGTTCGTCACCCCCCTCGCCTTTCTTTACCTTGCGCGGAGGAGAGGTGATGAGGGATTAAAAAAGAGAGAAGGCAAACGCAAAGTGATAAAGGGTTCACGCACCTTGTTTTTCTTAGAAACGGAGCAACGCCCTCAAGATCCAGCGACGCCTGTCGTGTACAACTAATTGCTCAAAAAAAAAAACTCAAGTCGGGCACACGAACACGATAAAACGACACTTGCACAGCGCCTTTGGTCGAGCGCCCCTTTATAACTCGCACAACAAGCAGCTAAGGGCACGGACTAAGTGTTTGCGCGTCAGGTTGTCAGGCACAGCGAATGTGCTGCAATAAAGCTGCGTAGTTTCGGCTCGTACGCGCCTTAACGAGAAGGCCGTATAAAAGAAAGAAGATGACGGGAAGGCTAGAACCACCGATATAACGGACGCCCACCGGCACCCAACCTGACTGCACTTTTCCCCTGCATTGTATTTTTTTTTTTCGCCTCGCTCCTTCACTCCAGCTGTCGCGAAACTGTCTTGACAGGTAAGTGCTCTTTATTGCATGTGCGCTTTCGCAAGCATTGCTCTCACTCTTATCGGTTCCTTTCTATTTTTTTTTTTTTTGTGAGGGAAAGTAAAGACTAGGTCTCGTGGCCCCGTTTTGAAAGCGAATATCTTTCTCTTTCGCCCGTTTTCAGGGTTGGCGCGACGGTCGGTGATCGGTGGTTCATGGTCGAAGGCCGGTAGTCAATGGTCGGTGGTCGGACTTGCGAAACAGAGGCGCCTGGGGAAAGGGCGGGTTTTCTCACGCAACCGAGTTGTGGAGAGGGGCGGGAGGGAGGGGGGGCTAGAGTGTTGCGCGTGAGCTTTGTGGCGACTGAAGCTAGTGCGCTCGACGAGGGCGCCCACGATACCTCAGTCACGGTTCTATACCGTCCCACCGAGCGCAAGGCAACCTTCCTGGCACTCTCGCGGGATACTATCGCGGCGCAACTCTCCTGTGTTCCAGGTGTGAGATGTGTTCGCGTCAACTTTCGTCGCAATGTGGTGGCTGCGGATGTGACGCGCGGTGCCGATTTGGCGCCCCTCCTCGCAGTGTGCGACATCAGTGGCGTGGCGGTGCGCTCGAAGGCACTCCACAACAACTCCTGTGTGGGTGTCATTTATGGGGTTGACCCATCCTTCGACGTCCGCACTGTGAAAGAAAACATCGAGGCCCCCGTCGCGGTGCTGTCTTGTTCACGGAGTGGCGCTAGCGTCACTGTTACCTTCGTTGGGAGCGTCGTACCCACAAACGTGCGACTCTTCAAGCAGCTCCGCGCGGTTCGTCCTCGTCTGCCTCGACCACTACAATGTGACCGCTGCGGCGTTTTCGGCCACGCCGGCGCCACCTGCTTCCGCGACGCCCGCTGCCTTCGCTGCGGTGAGTCGCACGCCACAGGAAACTGCCCCGCCGAAAAGCCACGCTGCGTGAATTGCGGTGGCCGTCACCCCTCAACCGAACCAAGCTGTCCTGAGTGGCAGCGCGAGAGAAGGGCGGCCGTGTTGCTGTCCTCGTCCCAGCGGCCCCTATCGCGCAAAAAAGCGCTTGAACTAGCCGGCGCCACACCGACCGAGCCGCGTACGGCCGCTTCGACTACGTCTGCTAGCTCCCCACAGGGCCGATCGTACAGTGACGCCCTGCGCGGCCGCAACAACCAGACAGCCGCAGCTGAGCCGTCATGCGGCCCTCCAACCGCTGCGAACAGCGACCCCAGAGACGCGCTTATAGCCGCTCTCGCTACTGCACTGCGAGCCCTGCTCGTCCAGTGCCCAGCCATCGACGGCAACGTTCGTCAAATGTGTGACGCGGCTCTCGCCGCGCAGGAAGCACTGCTCCGACACGACTAGGCGCGTCACCGCGCCTCATAAGCGAAGGCCACCGACTTGTCCGCGCACGGCGTTCTAGCCGCCGCCGCCGCCCCTCCTTCACCCCTCTATCTATTCCCCTACCCTCCCTGTGCAGTGCGGTTGAGGTGTCCTCATCTGAGAGACAGTTACTGTGCTGCACTTTACCCCATGTTTTTCCTTCCCAAATCAAGAATCTCTCTCTCTCCTCTTTCCCTCTTCCGCAGCCGCCCCCCTCCCATGGCAGAGCAGCGGTAGAGAAGCGTTCGTAGGTCGAAATAAGCACGAGACGTTTAGATTATAGGGGGGGGGGGGGGAGGGGAAGAAGCGCAGTGATTGATAGGATTGGATGCGTTAAAGGCATAGGAAACTGTACAGTGGAAATGTAAAAGCTGTAAGCAAGAGGTAAATTATTGAAGTGTACTATGCAAGACTGACAATAGATAACTTGATTAGCTCAAGCAGACTAGGTCATGTCATGTCTGGTCAGATAGTCAGAACTAGGCAGACATTTCACGGTTTAGCTTCAAGGAGGACGACATTACTCAACCGTCGTCGTCATCATCGGGCGTGCTATTCCGGATATCGTCAAATTCCGCCCCACTGTCAAATTATGTAATGGTGGCGTAGTGAGCCAATCGGAGAGTTCGTAGCAGACCTCTGGGCCAATCAGAGCTGGCAAGGTGGCGAAGCTTGTCAATATGTCGGAATTCGACGATGTCCACAATGGCAGCCAGGGTAGGATGCCTCGATTGGCGTACGTGGCACTGGAAAGCAAGCGAGTGGGTGGCAAACAGACAGAGTGGATGACAGACAAGCCGAGCGAGCGAGGGAATGAACGAACGAGTGAGCGAGCGAGCTATCGGGGGCTATGGTGGAGGGCTCCGGAATAATTTTGACTACTTTGAATTTGTTAATTCAAATTCAAATTCTTTATTTCTGACTTGTACAAATACAGACAGCGGAGGCGCAGAAAAAAGCTGTCAGAAACAGCTTGACGAAGCCGCAGCCCCCTTTCGCTTGGCGGTGGCTTCACAGCAAGGCTTTTAAAACAAAGGTAATTGCAGTCTAATAACACTTATACATAATGAACAAATACAGAGAAAACATAACAAAATTATACAATATTTAGACAATATTCACCACAAAGAAAAACAGAACCTACATGGTAACATACATAGTACGCAAAGCACTGTTTGACGCATTGAAAAGATCAAAATCATTGTGTACATAAGCATTTAAGAGAGAAGCAAGAGTGAATTGTAGGCGTTCTCTACCGGAATTTATTCGAGGGGTTGGCACTACCCGATTCTCCGTATGTCTTGTCTTGTAGGTCGCTTCTCGGGTACGTAAATCAGCACGGTAACGTATGCGGTTTACGTTTCTCCGTGTTTCCAGTTTAAACCCAACACTTAAGCAGTATTCGATGCAGTATTCACTGTATTCGAACACTTAAGCAGTATTCGATGAGATTCAACGTCCAGTAAAGGGGCGCATCTTTTTTTTATTTTTGCATTCTACCGTGATAGGAATCGAAGCAATGACCTCGTACACTCAGCAGCAGAATGCCATAACCACAGATCAACGGTGATGAATGCTGCGATGTCCTGGGAAATAAAACGAATATGGGGCAATGGTGGTCGTGGTCGCAGTCTACAGTATAAATTCGAGGATCCAGCTGGTGGTGCACACCGCATATCAACCAGCAGCGGTGGTGCTCCGGCAGCCGGGCGATCGCTGGCCCTTAGATCCTAGCAATCTTGCCTAGGAGCATCCATAATAGCGGAAACAGTGCCGAGCTCTTTATCTTGGGCCTTCGGAATCCGAGTACGAGAAGTCGCGATGGATGTCGTTCATTTCTCGAACACTTATCGCCATGGTTAAAAGCTGCAAAGCGTGGAAAACGAAACGTTTGGAAGTTGCAGCGTGCGCTGCAAATTTCTCAAGCGAAACTGTTGATTGATGCCCCGCTTCGAGGATGTTTTTTGTAGTATTCTTTCTTTTTTCATATTATGGGGGGGGGGGGGGGGGGGAGGGGGGTACTTTAGCCGTCCTGAATCATGGCTGGTGATATATACGGAAAAAGTACGAGCGTCAAAGGACAGCGTATCGGCCGGATGTTTCAACAGCTGTCTGCACTGGTGTAACCTCCCTATGTGTATCATATATCACGTTCATTCATTCATTCATTCATTCATTCATTCATTCATTCATTCATTCATTCATTCATTCATTCATTCATTCATTTATCCAAAGTTCTTTGTACACGGTGAATTTGCTGGTCAATCTAAGCACGCAGTGCATGTATTTTTTATTTTATTTTTTTATTTTTTCTGTCTAACTCGCTATGGTTTCGCGTCGGTCGGTCGGTTGGTTGGTTTCTTTGTTATCTTTTCTAATGGTATTCATACCGCACAGAAAAAAAAAGTCATTTGTTTATTCGTTTAGTCAACGTCCAAACGCTTACCTGCCTTACCTGTCCGCAGCGTAGGATTCTGTGCAGATCCAATGCACATGTTGGAATCCACGCGGCGTGAAGCTTTCGTGAAGCGGCTAATGAAATGTCATAATTTCTTTCATTCGTTCCCCAGTCCTTGGCGCAAAAAAAAATTAACTTGCGTGCACGTATGCTCTCACGCGCCCATGATACGCAATGCGGAAAATCTTATATTGGCTTGCGTTTCTCCGTTCTTATTCATTTTAGACGTACCGACCACTTTTCGGCCGGTCGCCCGTTGTGTGTGTGTGTGCCACAATGTGGAAATTGAAATCCTTATCAACATGTGGCGATCATCTCATTCAACAGCACCTTCCTAATTTTATTTTAGCCGGTAATTCAATCCCTATTCAATGCTGTTCCCATAGACATTAGGAAATTTATGCTCCATATTATTTTGGAATAATCCACCCATTCCTTGGCCAATCCCTTATCGTGGGTAGGAGCCACACGTGCCACAGGCAACAACAACAACAACAACATCTCAGCGAGCCGGTTGGCGATGAATGGTCACAGTCGTGGCATGTGGCATCGTATGGCAATCATCATCATAATTATAAACACGCGGACGCACTTCGGGGTCGATGCCGCGAGAGAAACCCGCCCCAAGCAGTGCGTCATTTCGAAGACGTGCATGAAGACACGCTATAAACTTTCTCAAGAAGGTCATATACAGTCTCCGTGTACCTCGAGGTGGCAAGAGTTGAGGCGTTGTGCCAAGGAGGCAGCCCAAGCCAGAGGGTTCTTGGAATAAGAAATTCTCCCACCTAGGGTGAACCGGGTTCTGACTCGGTTTACCGTTTCGGAAAATAAAAGTTTAGTTCTCTCTCTCTCTCTTACACAAGATGCGGCATAGCTTCAGATCATCAGGCCACACGGCTACGTTGAGTCGCATATCCTTGCTTCTGTCGCGGTTGCAATAGCATTCCTCTTCAAAGAATCAAGGGCGAGCCGAAATCCAAGCTGCCCGTAGAAAAAAAAAAAAGGCTGCAGGTTGTCCCTTAGGTGCACAAAGTGGCGCACTACCTGAAGAAAGTGGCCTACAGGAATGAGGTACAGATTGTTTGTTTGTTTGTTTGTTTGTTTGTTTGTTTGTTTGTTTGTTTGTTTGTTTGTTTGTTTTTTTGCCTGCACGGAAGTTGGCAGGCTGCTGTCCACGTATTGCAGTACCGCAGTAAATGTCCCTGTTGGAAAACCAAGAAAACTTACTACGTCCCTCGTTGCACGCGCAGTCGCCGTGGTGCAGGAAATTCCGCTTGCTTTGTTGCGGTAGGGTACATATCGGCCGTGAAGTTTTTTTTTTTTTTTTCATTATAAGCATTTAGGCGTTATCGGCCATAGTTGTCATTAAGTGAAAAAAAAGGGAGCTGGGAAGGCGATGTAACGCGTAGGGCAGATAATCGATGGACCATTAGAGTTATGGAATGTGCTCCAAGGGAAGGGAAGCGCAGTCGAAGACGGCTAGGATTACGTGGGAGAATTATGGCGGGGTGATCAAATTAGAAAATTTGCAGGCGCGAGTTGGAATCAGCTAGCGCAAGACAGGGATAATAGGTAATCGCTGGGAGAGGCCTCCGTAATGCAATAAACATAAAAAATAGGATAATGTGATGATGATGATGATGATGATGATGATGATGATGATGATGATGATGATGATGATGATGATGATGATGATATACTGGCTCAAGTAGGCCGGTGCGTGAATTACAAGTCAAGGCAACGCGAACTTTCTGTCAAGAATAAGAATGCTGCACGTTTGCCTATGCGTTGTGGTCCCTGCATGCGTCAGTCAGGTCTTCTTAATATCAGCACACTGGGCAGAAGCAACGTTGCCGCGGCACTTGAGCTAATGAGGGCATAATACGTTAAATAAAAATACGATGGTTGGTACCAGTGATACGTATGTGACTGTGCTCTGCACTGAATGTCAATTCCTTGATTACAATATGTTTTAATAAGCACGCATTTTCACAGTTTCACGGCCCGCAGCTCTGCCCCAGGTCAAAGCTTCTCAAGCCCTCGTAAATAAAGTTTCTTGTCTGTCTGTCTGTTTTCTGTCATCTGATTGCAGGGCGAAAATGTATTTGCTCACAATGATTGCTGCTACATGGTCCAAACATAACGCGATACGGACCAAGATTTGGGGAAGTCAAGCGCACCAGTCGTCGTTAGTGGGTCCAAGAGACTTCGAATTTGTATAACACGCTGTAAAAATTTGTAACATAAAACTACCTTTTTTAAAGAAAATAATATTTCGTTTGTCTTGTGGATAAGGCTATTATCGTCTGCTGATCGTCAGCAACTCTCGAACTACACAGTCGTGAGCCTGCGATCGTGATTGAGAGGTTCCATCGCGATAAACGGACCGCATTTGTCTGGATACGGATCAAGCAAGATAGCAATCGAAAGTGACCCGCGTAGCTGCACTCGATCCGGATCGAGCTCAATCCGGATCGAGTTCAATCCTGATCGGGCCCTATCACGAACGAAAGTGACCATGTGACACCAGTACTAGCAGCCATGTTCATATTTCAATTCGTTTCGCGTCCTGACGCATCGTAATAAACACAAATCAACGAGTCCAGCAGCAAGTAGTAGTAATGAAACTCGTCGTGAAATCGATCTATTGCAGGCACTGACTGCCAGGCCAACATTACCTGTAGCAACAACACTACTGCCACCACCACGTCTTCTATAAACGGCACTGAAGTTTGGCGAATGCTTTAGTCCACGATAATCAATAATTAAAAGTCAATCTTCTCATAAATAAACGCTGTGTAGTACACCAAATTACAGAACTGTTTCTTCTTTTTTCACGAAAATCCGGTGCAGGGTAATTTCGTCGGCAACGGCATTCCGCCCACCGCACCCGCTTTCATTACAGCACGTAGACCGCAGATTTGGAATCCTAATGGACGCGGGCGAGCCCGACTTAACACGAGAGAAAAGTACGGCACATCAACTCAGTAGCGTATAGAAGTACACGAGATAAATAGGAAGTGTTTCCACCATTACGAGGTGATTCTACTATAACGGTTAATGGGCGGGCGAAGTGTTCCGAATCGTATTTGCACATAAAATGCTCATTATCCTGTCGCTCTACCACATCGGCAATGTCACGTCGGTGGCTCATAAAGGGGCCGTCGGAAAGCACCGTGCCGCCAATAACATTCTCACAGGTTCTTCTTTTTTTATGCTTGTGCCGGGGAGTCGGGAAGAACAGTAACCTGTTCTTCGTCCACTTTCAATCGTTCTCGATTCTCCTTTCTTTTTTTTCTTTTTTTCTTGCTTCTCACAAGACGAAATCTGCAGCTTCGCTTTTAAAAAAGGAATGACGTAGAAAAGGGAACAGCAGGCTTCTTTAGAGCCAGCTATGTCACAATCTCGAACACATTACTCAAGCATTACTAAAGATAAAAGTAAGAGAAAAAAAGGCATATCAAAAGTCACTTTACATGTATTGAGGCAGCAATAACAATACACAATAACACGTCACAAGCCCTCACACGGTGTTTCTACACGGGTACTGAATGCGCAGTCCCAATACCCGCGAGACATCACACAGGAGTGAGGCAGTCCACACGAGTCCGTATCACGTATGCATATGTGCAGCATCCGCATTTGCACGCCAGCCCGATCGCGTGAAATTCTAAACGCTCTCGTCACATTCTTGCGCGAGAGGGGTCCAGATTCGACACTTTGAAGAGTATTTGCTGTTTAAGTTCACTCACCGCCATCTTCGAACTCATCATCAGCACCTCCCTCCTTTCTTTTTGCTCCCCTTTCCCTTTCCCAATACTGAGTAGCTGGTCAGAACTTTGATTAAAGCCGACCTCTCGGTTTTTCTATCGCAATTGTATCTTTCTGTGTGCTCGCGGAAAGGGCAGCATGGCCGCGACATTGAGGAAGTCCATTGAAAAGCAGACAAAACACGCAACTTCACCTTTGGCAGTCTACGTGATTAGTGTCCACTAAAGAAGCGCGAATGGCGCGCTCACGACACGTTTCTGCTTATTATAAAGATGAGCATGTTCCGAACACTTAGCACACTCTGAACGACCTTGTGCCAAGGAATTTCATACTTTTACGCAAGCGAACCCACTGCTGATCATACTGAAGACATTCTGTGATAATATGCTCCGCTGCAGCGTCGGTTTTGTCACACGTTCTCTGGTCCATTGACGGCTAAGATAAAGGCGATCACTGTAGTGATAGCCTCAGGAACTCTCAGTCAGTGTGTGCTCGAAGTCTTCATGACAACGCATGTTAAAACCGGAAGCGACTATTCAACATTTTTATAATGTGGTTTATTAATTGTAATGCGCTACGCTTTAAAAAAAATATTGAAGAAAGCAAGAAAGAGCATATTCTACGCAACAGCCTCTTCAAAAGCTACCAGCGAAGCACGAATATTCGTGCATACATTCATTTCAACTAACAGCGAGGTTGAGTTGAACTTTATGGTGATCTGTATCCGCAATTAAAATAGGCAGTGACATCACTTAACCATAATTACTAGTACTAATCTCGAAAACTGAGTTTGTGCAACACAAATAATCGGGACACGAAGGAACACAAACGACGTAGACGGGCACTAACATCTAGCTTATCTCTTTTTACAGCGAAGCTGTACTTCTCTAGCCGATTCGTATGTCCATGTGTCTGTCGCCTGTACGCCGAAAACTGCTCCGGCGCAACCCCATGCACATGCGAAAAAAGAACAGAGAAAGATAGGCGCAAGATTTCCTGCGCCAGTAGTGACGTCGTTGCTCTCCTTCGCAGCCGAGCGCACACGCAGCAGTTTTTCTCCGGCTCCGAAATGGGTGGGACACGTGTCATAGATACTCCTGAAGAGCAGGCAGCTCTCGATAAGCAATGCCGCGAGCAGAACCGGAAACGAGCTCGTCTACGTCGTGCCGGCGCTGCAGCCCGGGCACAAGAACAGGCTCGTGCAGCCGAGTCCAAGCAGCAACTGCGTACCGCGGAACCGGTAGCCTACCAAGCCGTCGTTTAATGAACCATCTGAATTAAACCAGTGATAAACACCGGGGCCTCATGTTTCAGCTTTGCTAGTTAACCATCTGCACGGAGTGCTTGGGCGGTGATTCTTTTTAACCATCTAACCCGATACGTGCAGCCAGGTTATCAAACAAAAAAAAACAGAAGGAAGGCACATCAGAGCTGACCATACAGAAACATCATTTATTTATCGATAATACTTACGCTAGGAGCGCTGACTCTGTGATCACTAGCTTTCCTAACGTGGAATGCTTCAACTACATATCTTTCTGTTGGTGGCTTTGCATGCCTTAGAAAGGTAGTCAGATATCTAAGTGCGGTGCACCCGCATCGGTTACAGGGATACCGCTGGATCTGCCTCAGATTTTCTCTTCACTTTAAGGTCGCGTACTCGCGCTCTCATATTAAAGTAGCGCCCCTTCTGGCCAAGCTACGTGCAGCCACAGTTTCGCGCAGTTAATCTTATACGCCAAATGTGTAATCAGTTCAACGAAGCGCAAGGGCATTTTTATTGTTGTTGTTTTTTTTTCGTTTGTCCTGTCTATTTGCGCTGCACCGAACTCAGTTTTCACGAACAATGTGTACCACGTAGCCGGTGAACAAATTCTTTTGAGACTAGTACGAAATGCTGCTGTTTTTTTTTCTTTTAATCTTCATTCCGTCACAACAGTGTTCACTGATACGACATGCTTAAACAATGGACCAATGTCTATAAGCAGCGAACGTGAATTATAAGCTCCTCAACTTTGACTCTAGACTAATCTTTTATTACGCAGTATTACCGCGTCTACACATCTTACATTAGTGAACAATCGACAAAGCTGCTTAGTTATGTATAAGGCGCGCATGCATAATGGGGCGGGATGCATTAAAGGATTACTCGATCGTCACCGCCGACCTGCAGTCGCTTCGTTTGTCGCTCGGTCCTTTGAACTCTGTCTTCCGTGACATCATACTGTTCCATTCGTGTATTTCTGCATCTTTTAAAAGCATATCGGCTTCCGGGGCAGGGAGGAAATGCATTCATGGAGTACTATGCTCACAAAACTAACTGTCTGACTCAATACAGTTGGCATTTGCGGGGTATTATTTTGCACGCACTTACGGCATTTCCTCATGCGTGGATCGAACCTTGCAAAGTGTTGCAAAACTTTCTATGAGAAGCCGAAGAAGTAAGAGGAAAATGTGTGTGTTTGCGGCTGAACGACTGTGTAATGAGACCTCGAAAAAGGACAACATCCAGCCATGCGTCTAACTTCGCGGTGGCCAGATGGATTCGGGACTGCGACAGGACAGTCTTCCCAAGACCCCTTGAATGGTATATGAAGGTCATATAGAGTGTTTGTTCTTTAGCGTTAACAAACCCTTAAAAAAAAAAACATCAGTGTCATGTAGCCCAGTTCTACTAGTTCGGCTGGATTATTCTGAGAGGATATTTTCAACGAAGAGTCATCATGCGTTTCCTTTATTTGCCCATATATCCTAAATAACATTTATACTAATTCGCTTCGTGGCACATGTCGCAATTTATACGAATTGGAGCCGGTGAATTCGCAAGTTCGTTAGTGCAATTAATAAATTCGTAAATTATGCATATTGATTTCTTGTGCAAGTAATATCCGCCTCTGCCGGTGATCCAGCAGAAGTAAGCAGATTTGTACCGCCACAGACAATTTGAAAATTATGTTAACTTAAAAACATCTGTAAGTAGACTCTACAGACAAGCATATGCACTTTTGGCCTTAAAAGAGTCGCGATGAACAAGACCAAGACTAGCAAACAAGGGACGATGAGGACAGTTCTATGGCTGGTGCTAGCGTTTCCGTCGCCCTGTTTTAGCGTCTCATATTCAACCCGCTGCGTTGTTAGTGCCTGCGTTCGTAAACAGCATTTGTGCCTGCTTACACCTCGCCACACCTTTTTACTGGCACAGCAGTTAAAAACTCGAATCGGCGTGAGTTTGCTGCGTTCGTACATTCCTCCATGACGATGATGATGATGATGATCATGATCATGATTCCTTTAACAAACCAACTGTGCCGAATAGGCCACGAAACGGGTGCCATTCTGTATTTTTACATGAAAATTCGGCAAGTCGAATGGGATGGCAGCCTGCAGGTCTGGCAGCCCTCTGGTTTCCACCGCTTCCGGGGCCCGACGTACGAGCCATTGCCGTCGGTTAGGGTCACCACTTCGATGAGTGGTCTCCCATTGTTCGAAACCTGGTGGCATTACTGCATTAGGCCGCCGCCTCCGTCACGGCCAAGTCGTCACCATCCAGCGCGTCTCTTCATCCTCAGTTTCACAGAATCAGCAGTGCTTGTAGGTGGCAGCCATCTTTTGCAGGTCGCTGCGGGAACTGGTTGGAACGAACGGCCACGATAGTGCTCGGACTGTGCCTACATGATTGCCACCAGCGTTTGCTCTAAAGGCGTTTACGAGAGTAAACGATTTCTGTCTATAAGTCGTAGAAAAACAAAACTTTGTGCACCGTACCCGCCTCATTCAAATTCGAATTCACGTTCCAATGGCAATGCGTATAGCAGTTCGGAGTTGGACGTGCTGTCCATCTCCGAACTTGGCTGTCGCACTGACTTGGCATTTGTGTGCGTGAAAGTCGTGAAAGTCGAACTGCGTTTCGACTTTCGTCCCTGGTCCCTAATAAATCATTAGCCTGCATTTGTCGCTGCAGTTGTATGTACCGTGTATGTACCGTACCGTGTACCGTGTATGTACCGTGTACCGTGCAGTTGTATGGCGGCGAGTGACAAAGCACGTGCTCAATGTTATCAGGTGGTTCAGACTTGTTTTGCATGGCGATGAAGTACCGGCGTAGGCTAGACGAAGTCTCGACCGATGTATACCGCTATCAACGTGTTTCTCCAGCCCGTGGGCTGAGCTGTAAGGGCACCGTGGGTCGATGCGATTAGGAGGGCTGCACTGATAATCAGAATTGGTCCAAAAAGTAGCCCATGCTCGCCATCCGATGTGCAGGTAGTGTTGCCATTTTAGCAGTTTTGTCGCTTGATTTGGCGACTTTCTTGTCTGCTTAGCACCGATTTTTTTTCTTTTAGTTACCGGCGACTTTTTTCCAGAGGCGTGACAGAACAACCGGCGACATTTGAGGGACTTCAAAGTTAGCAAGGTTGCTTCGAAGATGGATTTCTAGGACGCGCATTATTATTCAAATCTACAAGTAAGCGGCCCGAATCGCCTGAACGGCGCGTGGGCTCAGTGACCACCATGAAGAAACGGTTGTCGTGGCAACAGGGGTGCTTGCATCATGCTTGTGCTTGTGCACGGCATAGACTTAAAAGGCTTCAAAATTGTGTTCACAAAATGCAGTTTTCTATTTAAAAAAAAGTAAAACAGGTGTGAAAGGGCTTTCCTGCTGCACGTTCTGCAGTTTCACTAAGTACGTTCGACTGGTGAACGTTACCAGGCCGTAAACTAGTCTACCAACACTAACTGAATATTAGCTTGCTTAGCAAATCAACTAGCAGAGGACATCGTCTGCTGGGCCTTGCCACACAGGTGACCTTGAATATTGTAGATACTGGTAGCCCAACATTTCTTTTTTTCTGGCGCGCGGAGGGGGGGGGGGGCTGGTCAAGAGCAAGTGCGCTAGACCTTACTATGGGGCACTATTCGCCGCCACCTGCTACGTCCTGGTTTGTTGGTGTTGAGGGCCTTGGCAATGACCACATGGCAATGACAATGGCAATGACCTTGGCAATGAGCTATGCCGTGCCCATTGGCCTCTTTGATGGGCGACGCTTAAAGCGCACACTTACCAAGATAAACTGGGATGACTTTCAACTTCTGTTTAATTCCTTTAGGACGCACATATAGCAATTTACGAATTAAAGAGGGTGAGTTCACAAGGGATACCCATTTAGCGGATATTCTAAAGCTGGTACTAGTTTCTATACATGGGTTCCTAGGTTGCGCGACAATATGCATTGCCGTCCCCATTAAATTTGCCCTGCACTGCTTAAGGCAGGTGTCTTATACTTGAAAAAAAAGACCGATAAGTGGACGAACTATATGCCTTTGGCTGCAAGTTTGACGACGCTGACCTTGAGAGACTGATACCAGTTTCAAAATTGGTTCCAAAAGGACGAACTAACTGGGCCGAATTCGTACATTGCGCAATACGTGCCCTAGCATAATCAAGTTATTTAATTAATATTAGCTTGCTTAGTCAAATATTCAGTGCAAGCAATGTTGGTCACATCCAAAAATCCAGCTCAAGGACTTCGCCTTAAGCACTAGCGATGTTTCAACCTCTTAAGCTAAAGAAAGAAAATTGTGTGCGCAGTGTTCAAGACTTAGGCTCAAGGAATTTATGTTACCGATTTACGTCGATGATTGCCTGTGTATACTCGACAGCTTGCGCCACGCTTGCTACTTCTTAAAGTCAAAATGTAGCCAGGAAATTTCCAAATGTAGCCAGAAACTGGTGATATACTACGTTACTAAAGCTAAACCCGTGCATCAGCAAATTAGCCAGCCAAGAAAGTAGCTAAACAGGGACTAAATGACCGCCATGGGAATGCACAACTCGGCGTTTCTCAATGGGACTGTAGAAGACATAATTACTCGTCATTACGTATAAACATCGCATAAGAGGGTAATTCACTGTGCAGCGGAGTGTGTGCTGTTTTCACGGTTAAAAAAGAAAGCGCTTATGCAAAATTCCAATCATCACCGGAATCTTATGGCACACTGCGATGCCCAAACTGCTTTACTAACCACTGTCAAATTCCACATGATTATAAAATTCATTTCACGTCATTTTATTACCTTACGCCCTTTTATGGATCTCTTTAAAAGTACATTCGTCATCTTCTCTGCTCTGATTGGTTCATAGGGTGGCCACGTCCTCTCTATTATTATTATTATTATTTGTTTTGAACACATATACACATATACACAGGTATTAGGAAAGGGAAAGCGAGGGGCAGGCTGGCAACTGCCACCGGAAGGGGCACAACGCCTGCCTACTCTTCTGAAGGGAGGTGACAGCAACACAGAAATAGAAGATAGGAAGGAGGGGAGGAAAAAGGAAAGAGGAAAGGAGAGCAACAGGACACTGAAACAGGACAAATCTAAAGACTAAAGTAGAACTCAGCATCCGGAATTAAAGTGACGCCGCGTCGAACAGCCTCCACAATTATCAACCACATCCATGGCTAGTTCGCTATGCGGCTAATTGTGTTCTCCACGATGAGACGCCAAATAAAGCTGCCCGTAAACACCGTTTCACCGTTAGTCCTCTCTAGCTCGTTCGATAAACATACATGGCGGAATTCGACTTCCGCGATAGCCCCCCCCCCCCCGCGCACACACACACACACACACACACACACACAGACAGAATGTTGGTTCATAAATATAGCCCGAACAGTAGGCAAGCAGTATTGAGGAACCGAAATTCCCGTAGGTAACAGGCCCTCGAAACGGCTTCCGTAATCACTCCAGCTTGGTAATCCCGATTAGCAGCTCGTTGGGAGGAGAAATCATTTCCGCACGACGGGGGGCCAACGCCAATATCCTGTCACGTGGTTCGTTTCTCAAAGGAGCTCGGACTCGCGATTGGGCACTGCGCGTACGAAGCCCCGACAGCGCCCCCTGCAGGGGCGCAGAATGAATAATGTGCGATTCCCGCGAGACGCTCCGTGGACGGGCGAGCTCGAACGCGAGGCCATTCGGAGGTGACCACCGTCGCGAAGCGAATCAGTTTTCCCTGGGAGGTCTCATTAATTCAGGAGCAATTTTCACTCGCCAGCTCAGCTGGCCGTGCGTCGACAGGCGACGTAGCATGTGACACACAGGAGAGGGAGGTGGGCGAATTGAAGCAGGAGAAACAAGGAAGGAAGCGAGATAGATAGATAGATAGATAGATAGATAGATAGATAGATAGATAGATAGATAGATAGATAGATAGATAGATAGATAGATAGATAGATAGATAGATAGATAGATAGATAGATAGACAGACAGACAGACAGACAGACAGACAGACAGACAGACAGACAGACAGACAGACAGACAGACAGACAGACAGACAGACAGACAGACAGACAGACAGACAAATAGATAGATAGATAGATAGATAGATAGATAGATAGATAGATAGATAGATAGATAGATAGATAGATAGATAGATAGATAGATAGATAGATAGATAGATAGATAGATAGATAGATAGATAGATAGATAGATAGATAGATAGATAGATAGATAGATAGATAGATAGATAGATAGATAGATAGATAGATAGATAGATAGATAGATAGATAGATGAACGAAGGGAAGGGACATAGCATAGATAGCTATATGTAGAAGAAAAGGAAGGCAAGAAAGGAGGCATAGATACATACACATATCGATCTAGACTGAATAAAAAGAAAACAGCGAACTAAGGAAGTAAACCGAGGTCCTCCTTATTTCACGGTCCAACGAGCAGACGATCCTCTGTTTACGCGTGATTCGTCGGTCAAGGCTCGGTATTCTCGCCACTGTGCCCTGCTTCGTTTCTGCATTCCCTGGGAACCGTAGAGGTCTCTGTGCCTGTCGGGCGCCGTGCTGTCTGACGCTAGCCCCACATTCGCTCATTATGCCTGCGACGACAGCTATCGTGGCCGTAGCGAGGAAATGAACATACGCGCAAGTGTGTCCGAAGCCCCGGCGGGGAAGTTCCTGTGTACGCCGTGCAAACACCGTGCGAGCGGGTTCCTTGATTTCGTACAGTCTCTCTCTTTTTCTCCTTTTCTTTTCGCGGGATGCCGGTTTGAAAGATGGACTAATTTCCTTCCAGGCGGCTCTGCGAGTGACCAGAACCAACAACGAAACAGATAGAAAGAAGAAGAAAAAAAGTAAGATGACAGCAGTACACTAAATTAGTGAGGAAACAAGTAGGGTGATGCTTAATAATTCATTGCCACTTTCTTGTTTCCTGCCGCTGGAGAAAACTTCGATATGGCAGCAGTAGTTCCAGTTTGCTTGTTTGGTTCGTTCTTTGTATATATATTTTTACTGCCACTTGGGGCTTTATGTTAATGCTTTAGCTGCCCAAAGTTAACAACCTTGAAGAGACACTAAAGAGAAAAATAATTTCAGCTGCATTAGTAAATGAGCATTCTACATTGCCAGAAAAAAAAAAGAAAGCCACTCTTGCCGCGAGAACAGGCTTGGCAAGCCGGAAATGACGCAATAACGAAAGGCGGGTGGCGACCGTGGCGACGCGGCCTTCCTCGCAGAGCCTCGCCATGACGTCATGAGTTTTGACGACGTCTGCCCAGGCCAGTTAATTTTCACCGACAAATGTGAACTCTATATACTGTGACCTGATAGCGTTAACGACTGAACTTTGCAAGTTTCAAGAAGTTTTACTGAACGAAAACTGCCCCAATATGAAAAAAAAATCCCTTAAATTTGTGACGTCACACTGACGTATTGGCGCTGGCGTTTCACCGGGAAATTCAATATGTTTAACTTTGACTAATTTTGTCTTCTAATAATCAACCTATTACCGCGAAATTAACGAAAAAATGTTTTCAAGCAATGCTTTGTCACTCTAACTCATTCAGTGTTCTCCCTTTAGCGTCCCCTTAAATGCGGAAAAAATCGTCGTCATCAGTCTCTGTACGGTGAATGTTCCAGGTTGCCGTAATTAACCCGAATCGCGGTACTCAAAGCGCTGAGTGGTTTCGGTGAGGATCTCATAGCTATTACGCATTTCAAAAAGCTAATGACGTAGGAACGATTAAGTAACGCGCACTGAGCCGCTAACGTGTAACCAATGCCGCTGAAATTCATTATTTATTTTTCTGAGCTACATAGAGCCTATACGGGACTTCACCGAGTCGCCTCACATCGAGACGAACTAATTTTCTCACCGTTGTTGTCAAAGTCGGTAACAGCTAAGAAGTCTATGACCAATACGCCACCCTTCAACTGAAAGGGAATATGTATATGTGCGCCAGCCAATTACGTTCGCTCATTTCTATGACGTCATGGCGGACGCGAACTTGTTTCGCTATAGACGCCTCTCGGGAACTGTCTTTGAGTGGTGGAGGGAGTGGAAGGGGAGGGGGCACAGACAACATATGTAGTGAGTGCGTTCTTGTGGGTGAATGGCATATGGTCATAGTATTTAACTCACCAGATGTCGGGAAACAAGACAGCAACTTTATTTCTTAACTATAGGGTGGAGGTTGTACTGAATTATTGGTTGCTCCAAATTCAGGAAGCGCTCTTCATGCTACTACGAATAACAATGTCAGCGGCTGTGTCCCGTCTATTTCTTTCGTCGTCCATGTGCTTCTGCGCTACTGTGTAAATCACGCCATACCAACTATCCCACCAGTCTTCCTTTTGAACAGTCAATGCCCATTCGCCTCTAACCACGCTAGACTATCGCACATAACACACATGCACACACGCACTCACGCACGCGCGCACGCACACACTGATCGTGACGCTTTTTGTTTGCACCCTAAAAAGTCACATTTGAAACGCGCGCCTCTGTGTTGATCAGCAGCACAAAATGGAAACCACACTGGCGCAGACGCTTTTAATTAAAAGTCGGCCTCCTTGAAATGCCATCAGACAACCCGCCTCTTATTGTCTTTCCTTGAGGAAACCTCTGTCACATATTTAACCCTCGACAGCTGTTCCAAGATTTTCTCTGCTTTTCGCTTTAGCGAGGTCCAAATTCCAATCTGGCCACATTGTTTACGCTTCTTTTTGTCAAGATGGCGGCGCCCAGCGCGTTGAAATGCTGTCGAAACCTTCCTCTCGTTGTTGTCCTAGGCGCAACTGGCACGGGAAAGTCCAAGTTGGCCATAGAAATAGCTTCCAGATTCAATGGAGAAATAATAAGTGCCGATTCTATGCAGGTAAGGAGCCTCCATCACTCGCTTCGCTTTCGCCGAGTTTGTGCCTATTGGCGTCATCTGCTACAAACACGAACTTGCGGTCGGTGCTCCTTTTCTGTGCTCTAAACCAGTTTGTTCTCGCCTGTTTAGGTTTACAAGTCACTAGACATCATCACGAACAAGGTCACGCAAGCGGAAAGGGAGGCTGCCCCGCATCACTTGCTCGATTTTTTGGATCCTCTCTCGAACTTCACCGTGGCCGACTTTCAAAGCAAGGCTCTCGGAGTTGTGAGTTTATCGCTGCGTCTCATTTCCCTTGCAGCTCGAGGATCTAGGCGACACTGTAACAATATCCGAGCGACGTCACAACCATCGCTGTCGGTCAGAACTGCGCCCCCCAAGATGACAAACTAAGTATGAAATACACTGCCCTCCAGCACGAAGATAACTTGTATAGATGCTCCAACGAATAAGAGTTGCTCATTTCAATGGCATCACGGCGGAGGCGAACCTTTAACCGCCTTGAACGTTTCTCGGGAACTATGTTTCGGTGTGCGGAGGTCTGAGGGAAGGTGTAATGCGGTTTTGCGGGTGGAGCTTGTACGGAATTCTTATTGTCACCGAGTTGTTTCTGGTTGAAGCTAAATACAGTTTTAGCGACTATGGACGATGCTGTCTTTGCTTGTCGGTGGATTTCTGCAATTTTTAATCATTACGTTTGTCTACGCCAGCTGTAGGAAAGGATGCATGACGTAAGCATGGTACGAAAGCAGGCTTTTATATATATATTAGTTTTGTAAATTCGGCGTGTAAGCCGACTTTTGTTGCTCCCGATAGCCAAAACAATGAGAACTGCTCCTTTAATACTGCGAGCCAAATGAGCTCATCCATTAACTAGCAGAAAGACTTCAGGTATCGCATTTATTTCACTTTCTTTACATTGTCGCCACCATATAGATGTTCCCACGGCTTGTCTTGCAGATCAACAACTTGGCCAACAGTAACAAGCTGCCCATCGTCGTCGGTGGCACCAACTACTATATCGAATCCCTTTTGTGGAAGATTCTTGTGCGACCTGAGGTACAGCCACACTCTCTGATTTGGTTGATTCAACTTGTATTGTGGTAATGGAAGAACTATTAGCACAAGTGACCAGTGAATGGAGCATCAAAATTGCAATATGTGGGACTGCAGGAATATGATGCATGCGTAGCGTGTAGAAATGGTGCAGAAACCATTTAGAATATTCTGCTAGAATAGCACAGTGTTCGCCCAGCAATAAATGTGGAAGCAGTCGACTTGACTGAGGCATTAAGTTTCGAGGACTATAGAGGAAACAAATGAATCTGCAGAGGTGACTAGGTAAGAGGTGGCAGGAAGATTAGTGGCACAGAGGAAGGCATAGCATGCAATTACGTGGACTTTATATTGTGAATAATTAAGCTTTGTGTACAGAGAAACTCACATGCTTTGGATACATCATAAAGTTTGAAAGAGCGAGTTACCATCGCTTTGTTTCAAAAGGAACGCTCGCATAAACATCATGATCATAAGACAGTGTATTAGGCTCTTCCCAAGTTCGCAATGCAGTGGAGGGTGACCGTTATCTACAATAGGATTTATTTGATTGTGAATGATCTTTTTCATTTTGTGTGATTGTGAATGATCTTTTCATTTTGCATTGGCTTGATGGCCAGCCGTCCCTCTTCACAGGCTGCAACTCCGCCGAACTACCCGCCAGTGTGACAAATGGAAATGGCCCGTTTTGCTATCATATTGTTGTTAGCTCCAGCAGTGTATATCACAATTTTGCCACGCGGATCACTGGCCACTTGTGCGAGTATTCTTCCACATGATCGTTCATAAAGTGTGAGTGAGGTGAAGTTATTGTACGGCTCTGTATCCTCTCAGAAAGAACCCGACGACCAGCTCACCTTCGACAGCAGTCGTGTTTTGCTGAGAGATGTCATCAGTTCGTTCCTGAAAAGCAAAGTTGACGTCGACTGTAAAACCAGCAATGCTACGACTGCACTCCTCAGTGATGTCCCCGATGATGCCAGCCTGGGGGACGTCTGTACAGAGCGCTTGTACAAGTGCCTCGAGATGGTGGACCCGGAGCGTGCTGTGAGGCTTCACCCAAAGGATCGGCGGAAAATCGAACGGTAACGCTTCCTGCCTTGCTGTAATTTGAAGTGTGCAAAAGTATGACTTCTTCTCTCCTACTGACTGTACAGAATAGAAAGATAGGAACACAAGGTCAAAAACACTGCAAAAAAAATAAAAATGTGCTGAGAGAGAATGTAAGCAAGTACTCGCATGCTTTGCATAGTTCATTCATTCCCTACTTATAGAACACCTACAGCACACAGATGCATTAGCGTAAGGGAAGGTGTGCATTGTGAAATAAGTGAAATTTACTAAGATTGCCAATTTGTCAAGTTGGTAACGATCCATCTTCAACAGCACCACTTAGACAGGGGCAAACAAAAGAGCACAGGACATGCAAAGTGAACATCTTGCTGGTTCACTATTTTAGTTAGCAGCTAATTACCATCCTCAATAATAAACTCATGATATAGCATACAGGCTCTGCATTAACATTAAGCAGCCTAGGTTCATTATACCCTGATTCATACTTAGCAGTTAACGGTGCAGATGCTAGGCAAGTGGTGCAATCATAGAAATCTCCCTGCATGTCTCTCGCGATGCTCCTGTTTTTGGTCTGCTGTGCTTTCTGCAGTATCACTACTTCATCTATATTACAACTGCAGCTTGTGGACGATAGGGTACATCAAATCACGTATTATTTCTGTCCCTTTGTGCATCCAGTATGCAGCACACTATCTTTTTGTTGCAAGTGCATGTGATGCACTGTGGCCACTCATCCAGAAAGGTGCCACTCACTTGTTCGGCAGTAAATACATACCTGCCAACTTTCCAGAGTTTCTCTTAAAGTTTACGCATTTGGGCTGAAGAAGTGGGAAAAGCCCGGAGAGGAGCCCCGGATTGTTATTTTTCAATTTATGGCTTACCCGCATTGCGCAGAACTGCCATATTCACAACAGCTGATCATCACTGTGGTATGCTGCTTGCGACGTGCATGTTTATTTAAAATTTGCAAAACAATGCCCAGTGATACAAGGGCCCTTTAATAAGGCCAATAGCTATTCTCTTAGATTGACAATTGTCGTCAATGGTTTTGACGCAGTTTTTTTTTTCTTTCAGGAGCCTTCAGGTCTTCCAAGTCCATGGTCGGCCGCACAGCGATATTATTGAAGAGCAACGGCAGATGAAAGGGGGCAGCTCTCTCGGCGGGCCACTACGGTTCCAGCGGCCGTGCGTGTTGTGGCTCCAGTGCGACCAGAACGGTTGGTAGTATTGTTGTGGCGCGTTCATGCTAGAATGTGCCCAAATAATTGCCCTATACACTGTATAGGCCTACCACGGGGCTAGTTTTCCACTGGTGCTATTAGTTTCTTCCTTACCGTGCCAGCTGAAGGTTGAACTTCCACACCGGCATGCCGTTTGCTCGTTTTCCAGCGCTACATAAATTGGCACGTTATAAGCTGCGTTGCCAGCAGCTCTCTGGCAGGTGTTCCTGTAAAACAGACAACTTAATTGTTGCAAGTGCATTCATTCCCAGTTCCTTAAATCTTTAATCACCATGTTATCCTAGGATGTCATCATTCAACAACTGCTGAAGCAATTTGAAGGGGATTTGTTGCATTTAGATAAACTGCTTAATTCTACCCATTGTAGGTAGATTAACTTTTTTTATTTAGGGTCTCAAATCTTTGAAAAGAATTAACAAGTTAAAAAAAATTGTTAAAGCATGAAGTTCAGAAATCTGTACCACTGCAATAAAAACCGATGTCTCAGTTCTGTGGGCTACATCTGATGAAGCGTCTCGGCAAACACATATCTATCTACTACTCATTTAGCATGTGGAGGACTATTCATACTGAGGCGGGGGGGGGGGGGGGGGGGCTGCAATGTGTATACATTTTTCGGTTAACACCATGGACAGACGTCAAGTGTGCTCCCCATTCTGATGTTATAGTTATTGATTTCTTTGAAATATTTATTTTTTTATTTATGTATAACACAAAGAAATGGAGCAGCTGGCTTCAAAGCAACTCGCGTATATCAGAACAGAACAGATATACGAATTTACAGCTAGCATAACATTGTTGCAATGCTTACAAGGGTTTTGGAAATGTTACTATAGTAGTATTCCCGAAGTAGTCATTATAATGCATTGATTTTGTCTGCTTTTGATGTCTCAGTAGGTGCACCTTACATAATGCTTTTCTTTTTTGCCAAGTTACAGATCTATAAACTGGATGTTTCACTTTAATTTTTAAATTGTTTGATATTTGACAATTTCTGGGGGAAGAATGCTGGTCAAAGAAAAATCTGCATCCTACAATTGGTAGATTTTAACTTTTTTCTCTTAATCAGAATGACGAAAGTTTCGGTCCATATAAATGCGTGGGTTCTGGCTAGGACATTCGGGTGGCAGCAGATTAGCCGAAAAAGTTTAATTTGCTAGAGTCGAATTAACAAAACTTTACTGTAGTAGGTACTTGCTTCAACGAACCAGTTTCGGTATGCACAAGTGGATGCGACATGACATCATAATAGACAGCAGATTTGCCTGTGTAGTCATTGTGCATCCTTTTTTCTTGTTGTTTACATGTTAATTCTTAAATGGTGATCATCTGCAAAATCACCCAGCTGGACGGAGATTATAGGGGCACATGCAACATGCATCTCCTTCTTTCGTGTTTACATGTTTATCCTTGACTAAAATCAACTGCCAATTCACCCAACTTGCCGCCCAACATGCTTGGAATGTGCAACGTGCTTCAATTTTAATGCAGTGCTGGATGAGAGGCTGGATGCCCGTGTCGACGATATGATTGCCGCTGGCCTGATCAAAGAGATGGAGGAGTTTCACGAGCGATATAACAAGCATCGCATAGACCACAATCTGTGAGTTGGAATCTATAATGTGAAGCGCACTGTCGAACCCAGATGTAGTGAATTATTCTCTATATCAAACAAGCAAAATTGCTGGCTCATACATGTAACAAACTGAACCTTATAATGAAGGAGGTGTTCAGTGTATCGAACTCGGGGCATTCATTGCCATCGCTGTAAACCTTCTTGCATGCCGTAAATGCTCCATTCAGAGTAGTTATTTTTGTTCTTATTGTCATATGCGCCGGGGGAAGACAAAGATTGACTTCCGGGCCAAGCTAGCTGTGCTCAATCATGCCTGGTGTGGAGTCTCACCAGTGGACTGCACATAATTATTTCTAACAGGCTGGCTTTCGCCTAGAAAGTAGTGAAGTAGTGATCAGATGCCGAGTATATCTGTACTTGTAACGAATGCATCACAAAAGTCCGTTTCAGTTCTACATATTATGCGAGTATGGGTATATCAACTTGCCCAATATATCGAATTGTTTTTGATGTATATGCCTGTTCATTATAAGCAGGTTTGGCAGTACTACTAATAGTTTTGGGCAAGTTAGCCTTCATGACATGGAGTTCGATTAGCTTGTGAGCGTGCCTGATTCAGAAAATCACATATAGTTCCACAAGAGATGTAGCAAGGGCGTTATGGAGACTGCAGTCTGTCAATCAGACTCCATGATGTGGAATGTAATACGTCTGTCAGAGGGGCAAATTTACCATCACTGTAAGCGAGCACACTTCGCTGTTAATTTCATTGGAAGGCTGCCATACGGAAATGCATAGTGACTCTATATAGGTAATGCACTTGCCGACAAGTGTGATGTTTGAACTAGCTTTGCTGCGTCGAGGTGCATAGCTTCAAGGACGGTGCTTCAAATATAAATAAAGTAATACTCAGTGGACAGTCTGCACTAATTCTGAAGGAAGTTAAGTTATGGGGTTTTACGTGCCAAAACCACTTTCTGATTATGAGGCACGCCGTAGTGGGGGACTCCGGAAATTTCGACCACCTGGGGTTCTCTAACGTGCACCTAAATCTAAGTACACGGGTGTTTTCGCATTTCGCCCCCATCGAAATGTGGCCGCCGTCGCCGGGATTCGATCCCGTGACCTCGTGCTCAGCAGCCTAACACCATAGCCACTGAGCAACCGCGGCGGGTGATTCTGAAGCAAAGTTTGGGTACGGGCTAGTTGGTATTCCATGGTATCAATCGTCACTTAGAGCGCATACATAGACGAGGGACAAAAGAGGACGACGAAGACAAGCGCTGACTTCCAACTGATTATTATTTTGAGAAACAAACATATATATACTGAGACACCAAGACAAAAGCGCCCCCTACAAAGCAACAACCCGAGATGAGTATGCATTCAAAATGAACCTAAGATGAATGAGAGTGCATGTGCGACCTCAGACAAACCAGTTCTTTGTCTGTTAATGCAATTGACGGCTTGCTAACTGTGTCACCATCGGCAATCGCTGCTGCTTCAATGATAAGCCTGGTGCATTCATTAGAATGCCTAGCTAAGATAGTGGTTTCTTCAAAAAGCGGGATACAGCCGCATTGTGCGCAATGAACACCTAGAAACCCTTCCCGCCCTTCGCGCACTTTATTGCTGTGTTCTTGTAACCTAACGTTAAGACATCTGCCTCTCTGCCCTACATAGGACCGACCGCATTTCAGAAGTGTCTTATACACAACACCTTTCGAACAAACTGCATACTTTTTTCTATGATTAGTACTGCAAATCCTACGTTCCTTAGCAACAGGATTGGTTCTGACACAAAGCTGGGCAAGTTTTTTTGGAGCTGAGAATACAATGACGATACCTGCTCTTTGTAAATGCTCTTTTCTTTCTTTTTTTTTTCTGCTAGAAATTTTCTTCGACTGTTTTTCATTGTTGAAAGTGTCCTTGTTATTGGGTTGTTCAAGTTGATGATTTCATTAATTATTCAACATGCTTGTCTACCCTTTTTCTCTTGCAGGGAAGCTGACTACACAAAAGGCATCTTTCAGTCGATTGGGTTCAAGGAGTTCCACCGGTATCTTCTCATGAACAGTGAAGAGAAGGCTTCCCCGAAAGGACAGGAGGAATTCGCTCAAGGTTAGTCACGAGGTGGTGGTGATGGTGAAGATGTTTATTTATCACACAAGCAGTACAAGTAACCCTCATTACTACACTGAAGCCGCATCAAACACCAAAACCGCTTCAACTGATGTTCCTATTAGCACATTGTATTTGTTACATGGGAGTATTGGTAGGAAGCATTTTAAACTTACTTCGTTATATCCAACGATTCATTATATTCGGGTTCCTTATATCAGTGTTTGACTTGATTTGTTTATATGCCGATATCATTGAGAAATAACTTAGATTTACTTCTTTATATCAGTGTTTGGCTCTACAACACCCCCCCCCCCCCCCCCCCCCCTCACCGTTCATGTAACTGTCTGGCGAGGATAGTGGCTATAGTAACGAGAAAGATGCATTGATAGGAGATAAAAATAGATTGAGCAGCATTGGTAAATTGCCCTACTTCAGTGCCAGAAAACCATTCATACTGTGAGAGGTGAGAGGGGCTGTATAGTTCTCACACAGAGTCCACATTCTGTAAACTTGACAAACTCGCTGAAGAGCTGAAAGTTCTTCATCCATTCTACAGCTGTGCACTTTTTTTTATGACTCTAGAGATACAATAAAAGCGGAGAAGCTAAATTTCCAGTGGACAGAATTATTTGGCACCTCAAGGGTTTTCTTAAGCGGCGCCAACCAGCACCAACTCTTCCTGCATTCAACGCTCAATAACAACTATGAATGATAAGAAGCGTTGATGAGAAAGCCCCACGGTGAACCTAATTTTTTCTTTTTCCGTATCTTTTACCTCCAGTATGTTGGGAGGAAACTGTACGCCAGGCAATAATGTACTCTTTAGAGTGAACCTGCCCTTAGCAAACCCATTCAGACTTTCATGACCGTAGCTGCTGCTGCTGCCTTGCCAAGTAGACGCATGCCAAACGTTGTGTAACATGTGTGCGTGAGAACACATTTGTGCATGCCAGCTTCCATTAGACCATGGACGCAGGAATGAAACTGATCAAATGACGGTCAACCTTAACCCCGTGTTCCGCGCCATGGTTCTCTCGGCATACATCTGTCCTCACCGTTATTCCCTCGACGAACATCACCTTTATCCACGTGACATCACTGGGCCGACGTCACGCAGTGTGTATTCGCATAAACTGCTGTTTGCATCTTGGCTCAGGTTGCGAAAGGTGCAGGTCGCAAACAAACGTTGCATTATATTAAAGTTGTGGCCTGTGCGGTGCGTAAACATAAAACATTGCACGGGATCACACATTGTATAGATGACAATTCAGACAATTGTACGCATTGCAGTAACTGCTTCACGAAAGCCTCGCTTCACAGGGATTCCAGCATGTGGGTTGGATCTGCATACCTAATTTTTCTTTCTTTCCTTTGTCGCAATAATTAACTTGCTTTATGTGAACTGCAATGTGCGTTTTTTTTTTTTCCCGCACGCACCATTTTCTTGCAGGATTGTGGCTCATGAAGCAAGTGACAAAGCGGTATTCCAAGAAACAGAAAAGGTGGATTACACAAAGGTTCTTAAGAAGTGAGCCCGGTTTCTTGTTTTCTTCCTAGTACAGTTAAACCGCGATGTAATGAAGTCGGTAAAATCGGCAATTTGCTTTGTTATATTGAAATTATGTTGTATTGAAATACGACCTTTCGTGCAAATAAGTCGATTTTCTTTACTTGGAAAGGGGCCGCAGAATTTTACGAATTATCGGGAAATTAGAAAATTGCAAACTTGAATGTGAAAACAATTCATTTTGATAAATTTGGGAGTTGGCGTCAAATGATACGGTTTCATATCGTAGACATACGTGGGTATGTCTACGATATATTTTTGGCGGTGTGAATTAAGGGAAGCCAGCTACGCTTTCACGTGCACTCCGCCCCCGCGGCTGATAGTGTCCAAACCTGGCTAGCGTCCATATATATCCAAACCTGGTTGTAATCAAGTTATACAAACTGTTGTGATCTATTTGTTATTTTGTGGTTCTGTTATCGATTCGAATAAAGAAGCTAGGAAGGAATTCAGGTAATGAACACAAAGCTATGCGTAGTAGGCAGCAATTCTTGCCTGTCATTTAGAACGACAAAAAAGGACAATAAAAATAATTCCCCTGCGCACTGATTTCGCTCCATGCAAGTGTCTTTTCTTGTGCTTGCAGTGGATGCCACTCATTTGTTATATCCGACATGCATTTAATTAATGCTAAAGTTGTTTCGCATGTGTATTGGTCAATAAGGTTTGCATGTTGGACATAGAGAATAATTCACTTTATCCAGGTTTCTTAGCACTTATCTATCAACCAAAACCCTATCAGTCAACAGAACCTTTCTTTTCTTCCGTTCTACTGTCAGAGTTTGTTGCTCGGTCAGTTTAGAAATCTTGAAAAATAACTTTGTGTCCGGCGCTTCAGCGCCGGATCGACAGGTGCCGCCTGTGTACAGCCTGGATGCGACGGATGTCTCGTGTTGGGACGCCTGTGCCAGGGACAAGAGCTTCGAGATCGTCAGAGACTTTCTGGAGGTATGCACTTGCTAAAGGGATGCTAAAATGTCAAGCGAAGCGCTAGATTGGTAGATTACTCCTGGCACCAAACGTGTGTAGATCCAGACGCTCGTGTGTGCACAGCTGGCAGAGTCTGCTAAATCTCTGGACCTGCTATTGCCGTGTGATGAACGTACAGGAGCAGGAATGCGGGAACACATACCAGAAAAAAAAATTAAAAACGAGGACAAGCTCTGATTGGGTGAATTTGAGCCACGAACGATGTGGCATTGGGCAATTGGTGAATGTCGCAGTTGAAGACGTTGAGCCACCACCACGAATAGGACAGACAACAGAGTGCTTTGTTGTCTGTCTTCCTCGTTCTCATGTTTCTTCTGCACTCGGCCTGTTCAGTTGTGTCCAGAGTGGGGAATACCGAATTGGCAACGACAACGGCAGTACGAATTGGAGCAGCTTTCAGCCATCTGCTACTCATGTGCGATGCAGGAAGTTCTCGACGTCACTCGTAGTAAAGTATGGCCAGGGAGCTGGAAGCGTCGCATTGAAAACACGCTCAGATGGGGCCATGGAACAGCGCAAGTTCAACAAGTCTAAGCACATCGATCTGTACAGGCAATGCTGACAACTCAGACTTTGCAACACAATATGATCAACATAAACACCATGCATCAGTGCCAATAACGAACGTAAAGCAAATGTATCACGCAGCAATATCATCTACCCGTGTTTGGTGACTAATCTATCATTAGCCACAACCTCGCTTGCATCCGCAGCAGGATCAAGACCACTCCCAGCAATCTCTGATCCCGTCTGTCTTGGGTAGGCTGACTGCTCATCCCATACCTGCAAATTTCCTAATCTCATCCCAGCACCTCTACCCGTCACGGTGGCTTAGCAGCTACAGTCGAAATCCGTGATAACAAAATCCAGCGAGTGCGAAATTCTTGTGAAAACGAAATATTTTCGGATCCCCGGTGAACGCCCATAAGATTCAATGCATTTCATACCTGTCGACAACGAAATGTCGCTGTACTACAGTGATACCTTGTTAAACCGTAGTTGGCCGGTGCTCGAAAAAGTACGTACTAAACGGTAGTACTGCTTAACTGAAATACCATGAGACCACCCACTTACCTGTCAAAAACGGAACTCGGAGAGAGTGCGATGAAAGGGGAAAAAACATGCAGTGTTTATTCACTTTGTGCGACAAAAGTGTTATTTTCATTTGATGCCACGGCGGCCTAGCAGCGACGACAGCAGCCTCGAACTTACTGAAGCTGCGAGCCAGCTTTTCAGCCAGCCCCCTCTTCTTGGCAAACACTCGTATGGCAGATTCCTTGTTGGCGTTCTCCGTGCACGCGCGCGGTAGCGCTGCAGAAGTCGCTCGGCACCTTTTTCATTGAGGGGTGCTGTTCTCGTCACGACGATTGCATTCAGGATTGCATTCACGTAACATGTAGCTGCTACCCTTGTCGGGCCTGAATCGTCCGTGCTGTTGCTTTCCGTGTCATCCTCATCACTATCGCTAGTCGACAGCTCGGCAACAACAGAGGTAACGATGGCAAGTCGAACCTCGTAGCCGACATCTTTTCGCAGTTTCAGCAGCGCTGCCGAGCAACTTCTTCGCATTCTAAGTGCCACACACTGTAGTCAACAGCACATCCCTGTTGCGTGCCAGCGCCGACTTCGTGTCACATTCAATAGCACGAACAATGTCTAATTTTCCTTCTATGCTGAGCACCTGGCGCCTTTTTTATTCGAGCTTTGGCATGATGCGAATCCTTGGTTGCACGACGCCACAACGCTCTCTGGCACAGTGCTGAAATGATGTTGATGCGGCTTCATGCGCAAACGCGCAGGGCACTTGGAGGCCGTTGTTCCTATCTCTGAGGCTTGTTGTTCTGCCGGGCCACCCGACGGAGACGACGCACTGCCATGTTTGCACAACGAAAAGTGGAAACACTACGTTTTAACTGATACGTACGCAATAAGCTGGTACGGTTTATGCAGATACAAAACACATTACGTTAAATGGCAGCTGAGTCGGGGATTTGACTTTACTACTTTTTAAACGAAACTACTGTTTAAGCGGGTACGGTTTAACCAGGTTTTACTGTACAATCCTACATCAACGAAATTTATCGGAATTTAATCCTGTATATTAGCTGCTTGCACAAGGCTAGCAGGCTCCAAAATGTGCTCAAATGTGATTGCTCTGCACTAAAATTGCATAAAATTCCACCATATCACACGTGTGTGAGGGCCGCCGTTTTTGTTTACAAAAACAGCGAAGTGCTGGAAATGCTCGCACCGGATACACGTCATGGCTGCTATTTTGTTTGTTGATCGCTCATTTGAAGCGGCAGTATGTTGGTACTGACATGTAACGACGATTACTGCGCACCTAGCGCAGCACATAATGTGCACCTTGGTGAGAAAAATGCAGCAAGATCAGGAAATCCATATCCCACCGACGTGGAATTGTTTGTGGCACTTGAAGTGGCAATCGCAGCACGAAGCGCCACACATCTGGCCGTGATCGAGCGATCGTCCAGGAATGCGAATTCCTTGCTTCAGTAACGCTGGTTTTGGTGACGCCCAACAGGCATCGCATGCGGATTCAGCGCCAGACGTAGAGTTAGGCAAAGGTGCCGTAATCTCAATCGACTGCTTTCGGGTATATGTGATACAATTCCTTTTGCGCTGGATGTGTTGGCGCCTACAGGCGACAGCATGCGCTGGAGAAAGGCTTGGTGCGCTGTTGCTCTTCGCCCGGCGCCGAGTTGCTCAAAATCATGCAAAAGTGATCGTACCTCCGAATGCAATTGACCGCGAATACTGCTCCACGGCAGCGCTGCGTCTGCTGATCGACGCTTGTGGCGTACTTTGTACTGTCGGCAATGTGGTTCTATTCCTCGCAACCTTGCCAAAGTAGGCTAACAGAATTTTGACAGTAAAGTATCATTCTGCGACGCATTAACTGTTTGTGCTGTCTCATTTTGCAACAACAAAATCCCCGCAAAAGCAAATTTTTTCGCGTTTCCCGCCGATTTTGTTATTGCAAGGTTCCACCGTATGGTGTTTCGCTGCTAAGCACAAGGTCACAGAATTGAATCACGGCCACTGCGGTGGCATTTCGATGGGGGTGAAATGCAAGAACGGCGGCGTATCGTGCATTGGGCGAAACATTAAAGAACCACAGGCAGCCAAAACTAACCCAGAGCCCCCCACTACTGCATGTGTCATAATTAGATTGTGGCTTTTGCATGTACAATACCAGAATTCAATTTTTTTGTTCATCACACCACCCGGTCCTCCGTCGTTCGCAGCTGCATTTCCCATCCGTGGACTTCCATTTTGTCACTCTATGAGACGACCGATTATCTGCACCATGCATTCCGTGACCTGCCCAACTCCGTTCCTTCCTCCTCTGGCATTACAGAAAGTCTAGTTTTCAGGCTATTCAGGGCTTACATTGCCTTTTTAAAAAGAAGAGGTATGGGCATGATTGCACGTTATGAGTACAGTTGCCCACTATGTGTTTTGCCTCATCTTTGTGTCATCGTCATTAACCATAATGCTCCTCTTTCATTGCCCTGCTCAAAATGCAGTATTGCTGTATAGAGGAGTGTACCTCTGCCTTTCATATGATGAAAGTTTTCTCTTAATTAATCTCAGCTAGAGTATCAGCTACCTCAGTTTGCTTTACGATTGAAATTGCTGTCTTCCTATCCCTTACACCTATCATTATTCCTTCCATCGTTCATTACGCAGTCCTTAGCTTCTTCTCTGGCTTCATTGTTAAACTCCAAGTTTCTGCTTCATAGATTACCGTAATACCCCGTATTTTAGGACATACCTACGGCGTATAAATCAGCTGTGGGTGTTCCCTAGCAGCCAGATGTGTCTTTATTCCTAGATTCTAGTATTCCTATATCGAGAAGTCCCTATGATAGCAAGCTATTTATTTTGACTTGTGGCCTCCAAGCAACACCTATAATTTTTTGTTCCACCATGGCATTGTGCACTAATCTATACTGCTGTCTTTCTCGTGCGTAAAAATTATTAAACATGATTTCCCTATCCCTTTGGCAGAGCGTGGCATAGGGTGAATTTGGCAGGCCTCCGACAAGTAATCACAAACCTCTGGGTGGGAGTGGTCTCCATCTTGCAGTGGACTTAAATATAAGCTGATAACAGTGGCCGGTCTGTTGTTTCTTCCTGAACTGTATCTGAGGCGTCAGTGCATGCTTGTTGTTTATCGACAGGGCCGAGAGCCTAGCCACAAGCCAATCCCTCTACTTGACGGCAACAACAACCAACAGCAACTGTTCACTTGTGACATCTGCAATGTGTCAACTATCGGCGACATCACATGGCAAGGTGTGTTTCGATTCCTCAAAAAAATTTTTTTTAAACAGGTCACTCCAGTCAGTGCCTATGTGAACAACCATTCCCTCCTGTCGTGTGTATTTTAGTGTGATGTGATGAACGTCACAGTCGGGTAAATAAAGTCATAAATCGTCGGGTAAATCAAGTGAACATCAAGTTGGGTAAATATGATTATCATCACAGTTGGGTCCTGGCAGTATCGCGACTGTTTTTCTCATTCGATACTCTCCTTGGTGCAGCAGATATCTAACAATGATCTTTAAAAAATCTCTCTCAACCACCACCCTTCCTCCCTCGTGGAAACTTGCTTCAATTGTCCCTTTATTTAAGTCAAGTACCATTCAGTTGTTATCTGACTGTAGGCCCATCTCCTTAACAGCACATTCGTGTAGATTACTCTACACATTATCTTTAAAAATATTATGGGATTTCTCGAAACTAACTAAATTTTCTGCACTTTCCAGCATGGTTTTAACATGGCCTCAGCACTATAACACAACTGACAAAATTCGTTCACGACACCAGCAGCACTTTAGACATTGGTCACAAGATTGATGCTAGCTTTGTAGACTTTGCAAAGGACTTCGAGACTGTCTCACCCCCTAAACTTATGCACAAGCTGTTTGCTATACTGAAAAATGCATCTTTGATTGGCTGAATGTCGGGCTTTCTTTCCCAGCGCTCACAATATGTACGTTTCAACTCTACTAACTCACCATTGATGCCTGTTTCATCAGGGGTTCCCCCAAGGCTCAGAACTGGGTCCTTTTTTATTCTTGCTCTATATTAATAATCTCCCTCTACACAACTCAGTTAAAATACCCCTTTTTGCAGATGATTGTGTTTGATATCGTACTAATAAATCTCCAACTGATCATGTTGTCCTTAATAATTGTTTCGCTGACTTTTGTAACTGGTCCAAAGCATGGCAAATGATTATCAACTTCTCCATGTCCTTTACACAATGCTCGTGCCCTTCCTTCTTTGCCTATACCTTTAACAATATTACATTAAATTGAGTGTTCGAATTCAAATATTTAGGTACCCTACTAAGACACAATTTGTGATGGTCGAAACACATTGATGTCACCTTTAACAAAGCCCTTAAAAGACTAGCTTACATACATCGATAGCTGCGTCTTGCTCCTCAAGAAACTAAACTTCCAATATATAAAACCCTAATTCGTCGCATCCTGGAATATGGCTGCGTTGTATGGAATCCGTACAGTCACTGCGACGTCAAAAAACTGGAATCGGTGCAAAAAAAGGCAGTGCATTTTGTTTGTAGGAGATGTGACAAGGACTTTTCGCCGTCTAACTCTCTTCCCCTGCTTGGTCTCATTACTGTTGCAGAGCGTGGCAAACTTTAATGCCTAGAATTCCTTTACATGTTAATCAGTTTTCCTCGTCTCTCCTCTCTAGATAACTATTTAACCTTTTCCAAACCCTCAGTTATGAGGAGTCGCCACACTCTAAATATCTCAACCTTCTTTGCCCGCACTAATTCATTTAAATACAGCCTTTTTCATCACCAGTTGGAGTCTGGAATTCATTACCGGGCAACATCCGTTCACTACTACTGAAACAATTCACGCAAGCTTGTTTATAAATGTTAGTATGTTTGTTGTTCATCCCACTCCTGCAATAGCCTCATTGAGGCTGCAGTATGTATGTATAAATAAATAAATAAATAAATAAATAAATAAAAAGGCTTTCTTGATAAGATGCTGTGCTTTCAATAGTTGACACATATAGAACTTGCTCAAACTGTGTGTCCTCAAAAAAAAAAAATCTCTTGTCTCTATTTAGTTTTACGGCTCACTTCGCCGCACGACTCAATTCACCATTACAATTGTGCGGCATAAAATTCAGAAAGGTTAACTTGTTGCTAGTGCTTTTTCGCTTTGCCAACAAAGATGACATGAAGACATAAGAAGTTTATTTACCACATGTAAATATTAGTTAGTTGTAGCATCAATATTCACAATGTTATTTATGTAAATAATACAGATTGACATAGTTTCCTAGCCCCAATATATTAAAAGAAAAGCAAATTCACTCTTGCATAGAGTGATACAGACAGAGCTGTGTTGTGTATGTCGTCTGGTGTTTCTTGCACAATTACACAATTATGCACCCAAACCAGCTCGGCTGTTCTTTTTTATCTCATTACAGCCCAACTTTCTTAGCTACAGAAAGTGTCGTACATTTTCACGTCTTAATCTTTTCTTTCAGCTCACATGAAGTCAAAGAAGCACCTTGCATTAGCAAAGAAGCAGAAAGAGAGGCAAGCTGACGGAGACAGGAACGGGTAATATTTTACCGCCTCAGCTTCATTGCTACGATCCACTCCTGCATTCAGTGGATGGTTGATTGATCTCTGACTGCAAACATTAAGGGGGCCCTGAACCTCATTTTATCGAAGTGGAGAAAGGCATCTGAAGTGAAAATAGGCTATTTCAGAAATACTTTTCTGCAAAAAGTACTTCAGTGCGTTCAGCAGAAGCGGAGTCATTGACGATCAAACACGGCCTCCACCGTGCTCCCATTCCTCCTTCAATGCCTTGCACTGCGAATGCCACAGCACAGTGGGACGTGCCCACAACGCTCCACCATCTAAATCTCACCGTGGCACGCAGTTCAAATTTAATTTGAGATGTTAGCGTAGACGCCACGACTTGCGCCTTTGGTGCCTACGACGTGCTAAACTTAAGCCAAGCACGGTTGTCCTCAGCGAGCCGCAATGCGCTTAGCCAGTGGACTCGTGGCAGCACCCTGCAGGGGCCACGGTATCTACACCATGTAGCTGACCGCACCTTGATGTCAGCCATCGGCTAACAGCAGCCGTCTAAGAGAATGACGAAATAGTGCGTCCAATGACGAAATAGCGCATCTAGAAGAAAGTGAGGGCAGGGCCTTCTGTTCAATAGAGAGCGTTTGAGAGAAAGGTGACTTCGCGATCCGCTTGCTAGCTCCACGCAACACGTACGACAGCAGAACTTGGCCGAGATGTGCACAGCAACGTATGCTACCCACGAACTAAGTTATTTCACCAAGCCTGAGGGGCGGTTCAGGGCCCCTTTCATGCACAGAATGTGGTGAGGGGGCTGTGAAGGAGTGTGAGGGGGACGTTAAGTAATTCTTATTAATAAAGCGAATAGCTCTTCTTTGTATCTTTCGCCCGCCTTCGTGCTCAGTGGTTGGTGGTCGGACATTGGACTTTCCCTCCCCCGATACAGAGGCACCGATTGCTGTGGCGGCGCAACCGGATTTCAGGGCACGTTTGCCGTAAAATGCAAACTATTAAACATAATTTGGCATGCACGTGCTGTCCACTAATTGTACTACGTAGCACTGCAGACGTGCTGGTTAACAGCTGTCTTCTCTGTAGGATTACGCAATTAAACAACGAATGCTTCTTAAATATCCTCACTGCAACAAACATATGTCATGAAGTCCATTGTTTCTTTAATAACGCAAATTGCTTTCTCAAAGCAGTCGGCTATTTGCTTTCATTAGCAATCATCTTTTGTATGGTATGGTATGAAGAACTTTATTTAGGTCCTGAGGGATCAGTCTGGGACTGATGCGGGCTGCTCCGTTCTGCAAAAATTATTATTATTATTATTATTGTTGTTGTTGTTATTAAATTCACATATGTAAAACTGATCACAAAGGAAAGATAGAAAGAGCTAAATGGCAACTGCGTTCAGTAGACAGAAAATGGCTGCCAGGTCCACAAGAGAAGAGGTACATAAAAATGAGATAGTGAAGAACAGGAGAGAGATTTAAGAGGGAGAAAGGCATAATGAAAGGAAAGAGGGAATGAAAAAAGAAGGGGCGGAGAACAGCATAAGAATAAAACTTTCATCTGCATCAGGCTCATCAGTCAGCAAGGCTCTTTCGTCATTTTGGAAGGCAACACGTCGAAACTGACAATCGCAGACTGCGCACTCAATTCACTGATGTGATCTAATTCAGTACTAATTTGTGGACTAATTGCGGGAGGTTTGTACAAAATTCCTCTCAATGGAATTTCAGCGGTTGACAAGTAAGCTAGCGCTGTGATTGACAATCGCTCTTCGTGGTTTTTACTGAAATTTTTAAGCTGCCCTTGTGTGTCTACCATTTTTGGACATAGTAGGAGCGCTATGAACGTCAAGCGAAAAGTAGTTGCAATGGGCTTTTGCTTACACACACTGTGTGAGCAACGTGGGCTGCTATCAATTTAACTGATCTGAACTTTTTTTTTTTTCAGGACCCCTGCGATAGATGAGCATGCCAGGGCTCTGGACGCAGTTGGGTAGCTTGAGAATACATGTAATTTATGCATAACTAATTACTTCTGCAATATTCATGGCGTCAACCTCACATTGTACCATATTTCCAGGAATATAATGTTTTTAAACTGTGAGCTGGAGAAAGCACCTCACGTTACATAGAAGCAACACAGTGATTAGGATGTTTCGTTTTCTTAGGGAAAGAGAGATGAAAAATTATAATTGGCAACTTGCATTGCGTTACACATTCAGTAATATGCTTTGAACATAGTGCAGTTTTCTTTCTTTTTAACTCTTCGCTTCAACATGCAGGGTGTGGAAAAAAAACAATGCCACCGCCATGCTAGTGCGGTCATAGCTACGCTAAGAAAGTTATTTTATAATGAAGTCTTCACACCAAATCTAGATTATTTCGTAATACGTCTTGCATTAATGTTTGGCTCGCATATACGGCAACAGGTGCAAGGCGAAAGCAAATGCGCAACTGAAACAACTTAAATCTGCATGTCCTTGCTCCCGCTTTAGCGGCCTGACTGTGGTGCTGCTTGCATTCAACATAACCATAGAATCTGACTCATCGTTAAAGGAGACACCAAATTACTACTTCAGGAGTGATTAGAGCATAGTTTTGACAAAGGTGTCCTCATAATACCTTTTTACCGAAGTGTGTCTACCTTATTTACTGCATCTAAGTTTCTTTATGAAGTGGATGGTACATTCAAGCTGTGCTGGCTTGCATGCTAATTACCTGTTCCTAATAGTGAACTATACTGCAGTAGCATAGCAAAAACCACGTCTGACACGCTGTTTTAGCAGAGGCTAAACTGCCATGGCAGAACACTGTTTGCTAGGCACATATTGAAGACATTCTGGCCCTCCAGGAACAATGCAAGCTAGATGTTTTTTTTTTTTTCCAGAAGACAAATGTCTTCATTTTGCACGGTGCATTACACAGCATTATAATGCCCATGACTGCAGTTGCATTATGCATTGTTAAGTTGCATTGTAATCATTAATGTAACTTCTTGTGGGGCGGGGGACATAAGTTATTTTGCACTGTATTCGTAAAAATATGGTATATTGTGTGTCCGCTAGAGGAGTAAGCAGAACTGTGAGTTCAAACACAAATCCTCTCAGAAAGAGGGCTTTAACAGCTATAAATCTTGTAATCTCAAACTTCACATACAATTTGGAATATGTGTTCCCTTTTACCTTTAGTTAAAAAACTGCTAGAAGCTCTCTTCAAACAAAAATAGCTTTGACGTCAAGGCCACACTTGCCTTTGTCCTCATTAGTTGTGTTCACTTTTAATGTGATTTGCAGCATGTTATGTAGACAAGGACAACTGCTGGAAATCGCACGGTGCTCCAAGCTTTGAGTGACCAAGGTTGTTATTTTGGCAGTGAGCACAAAAGACAACTCAAGAGGAAATAAAAGCGTCAACTTCCAGATTGTGTGTTCTTCTGACGTAGTGGCACACCTTGAGTGTATTATACAACGTCCAAATTGCAAATTTCCTAGACCAGTCAGTTGACATGGACTACTATACAAGGCCATTCAATAACTATTTCCCTCCGCCCACTTTCCCTGGGCTGAGCAGAACGAAAGTTGGCATACTTATTTCCCTTTCTGCGCATAGCTGTCGCTGACAGCCACACACTTCTGCCCCCGTTTTACGCAGCTGTTAATACCACTCTTCTAGAAGTGCTCGAGTTGGTCTTGGAGCCATGACTTGACTTCGGCAATGAGCCTGTCATCATGTGACTGCCAGCTTTTCAAAAATAGCTGCACAGGTGGAAGTGCTGTAGGTCTCTATCCTTTTAGCTTCACCACCGAGATAAATAACATTTTGGTTATTGATGGTGCCACAATTTCTCCACTTTCAACTTTGTTCGTTCTGTGGTGCGAGTGGATGCATGTTTACTTTTCTCTCGTCCTGTGATTTCTCTTCATATATTAAACTTGTAGTAACGTATGAAATCTTTTGCTCGGCTACTCTACCTACCTGTCACTAAAATTTCTCACTAGCGTGCCCATATCTTCACTACTGTTCGATAGTTACTGTTTATTTGTAACACATTCTTGGAATACGCAGATTATGTACACGGTGGGTGGGCTATGCGGTGTGGATGAAGTATGATGGCAGAGCGTCTTCGAAAGACTGTAGCCCTAAGCGAGCGGTCTGGCACAACGCAGCACCAACATTCTGAGCACATTACCTCATACTACCCAAATGCAAAATATGAAAACTTTCTGTTCACTACTGTTGATATTTAATTTGGTTCTCAAACGGGTACAGAAATTACAAGTAGCATTGCTTGACAGCGAAGCAGAGTCAACTAACCTGTGTACTGTCGTGCAAACAAACATCCGCACGGGTCAGTAATTTTGCTTCAATGCGTTAATGTATTGGCGGATATTGTATTTTATTCACTTCTGCTAAATTTTCTTTAATTTCAGTAGCACATGTTGAGAAGTGGCGCTGCCTTCGTGCAGACTAATCCAGTTGGGCATTGGTGCACCACTGAATTAGAACTCCTTCTCTGCTTTTTCTCTTCTGCAGTTGGGCAAATGCAGAACTGTCACAGGCGGAAGCTACGCTGGCTCAGTATCTGATTTCAAGAAACCAATAGAACTATCAAACTCTGCCGAAATAGTGAGCATGGTAACATGTTTGCAAGCTCCGCCCCCATAACTTTTCTTTCAGCGCCGTTTTTTTGCCTCGGTCCCATCTTGTGCACCATCGCGGTGCAACACCCTCAACGCTGCCATCAGCGTTCCTCATTGTTCTAGCATTCTGAGGCGCCTGGTATGTGCCAGGGCACTGTTCCTCCTGCACAACAGCAGTTGTATCGCGCATTGTGTCGTGCCATACTGCCCGGTTGTTAGGGCGCCGTGAGAGGAGAGAGAGTGTAAACTTTATTTTCAGATCAATAAGATTTGAGTCCGGCATCCTTTTAGTGGGTCTGGGCACCCGCCGCGGACACGGTTCCGAGACCTTGTCTCGAAGCGGCTTCCTCGGCTTGCTGGACGGCCCAGAGTTGTGCTGTCAGGTTTGAGCTGAGCAGTGCGGTCTTCCAGCGCAAGCGGAGGCTGAGCGGTGGAAGAGACAGAGGGGTCGGCACTGCCAGACTTGTTTGCGTGTCCCGGCACTCCCATAACAAGTGATTTAGTGAGGCAACCTCGCCACACGATGTGCATCTGTTTGTAGTGTGCATGTCTGGATACATGGCGTGCATGAGTCTGGGGTTCCTGTAAGAATCTGTTTGTAATTGTCTGAAGTGTACTGCTTTCATCCTGTCTAACCTAGCATGAGGGAATGGGTATACGCGTCTTTGTAACTGGTAATGTGTCGTGATGTCGTGGAACCTGGTCAAACGATCCTCCCACGCCCAGACGTTTGCAGTACCCCGTGGGGGCTCACCGCGTTGCTCGAGCATCACCGTGAGAGGAGCTTTTTTTTTTTCTGCAATCAGGCTGTTTTCTGGAAGCTCCCTTTTCGTAACCCTCTCACAGTGCTGCAACACCACTGTTACTGCCTCTCCCTCCTCCCTCCCTTCTTATTGTGCAGCATTATAATTGCTGCAAAAGTGGCCAACGTGCACAAGTGATGCATAATTACATGGTGATTGCACCATAGTACACATGGACTACTAATAAATTTATGCCAGCTAAAATCAAGAGCGCCTGATAAACGTGGGGCCAAAGATTACATTGAAGACAGCGAATGCCGATATATTTGCAGGATTTTAAGGTTACTATATTTCAGGAGTTTAAGGGAAAACGTTTTCATTTCCATAGACAACATTCAGTATGTGATATAATGCAGGACATTAAATTGCAAATATCTGATTGGTGTTTACATAAGTTGCAAGAAAAAGATGTTATTTTCTAGTTATGAGACAAATGTAGACTGTGCATTCCTGGCAGCAGACATTCGTTTTTAGTTCAACTTTGCACTCCACTTAGTGCGTCTACATCTTCCTGGTTCGGTGTTGAAGTGCTTGTACTGGCTTTCAAGTAGGAAGGACTTCAGAATCTTCTCTGTCGAGCCCCGGCAACTGCTGGGCGAGCTCAATTCTGAACAACTGGTTGACGTTGGTGCGTCTTTCAAACCACAACTGTTCTAGGCATCGTCAAAATACCCATTTCTGCACGCTGCACTAGCGGCAGACCTTTCGAAGTGCGCTTTAGAGCAGTCCGCCTTTTTAATTTTCCTGTGCCTCCACATACTGATGGAAGCAGTTCAGAAAGGTACTGGGGCTTTTGCCGGTTGATTTATGTACCTGTGCCTATGTTAACCCTTTCAAAGTCTATATCTTTTTTATGGCAGATTCCAATTCTTCCGAGGGACCTATTATGAAAAAAATTAACCGGAATTTTTCTAGGGTGACTGTAAAGTGAGAAAAAAATATTTTGCATTGGTGCTATATATGTACTCTTTATTCATGATTAACAATAAAAGAAAGGAAATAAACTGGTAAGAATTAAAAATTTGATGCATTGGTACAGTTCAAGGCTTAGAATATGCGCACACGAGAATATTTCGCAAGTCTGAAATGTTCTTGCTCTTACACTAATATTTATGTTCATAGCATACTCAAACTGCATAGGCGAGCGCACTCAAGAAAACTGTGTCCTTGTGTGCCCGTCAAAAAAGCAAAACGTGTGACAAACTTCCGCTAATCTTCATCTTATCGTCAACCAGAGGCAATTAGATATTGCGAGTCTCCCAAAAAAGAAACTCATGCACAGCGGCATCCTTCCTATGCTCACCCCTGTGAGTACTAAACGAGCGAGAAACAAGCAGCCGCCCTTTGAGCGATTAGTAACGAAATAGCCATCAGTTTTGCGAGCGCTAGAAGCTGAAAACGCCTGCAGAACAAAATCCAAACCACTGCACGCGCCAATGCACGAGCGGTAGTATATAGACACGCCAGAGCAAACTAGCTCTAAAACAAACCATGCAACGAAAACCGAGAGAGGGAGGCACATGAAAAAAATTCCCTGTAGTCCATAGTGGCAGCACGTGCCAGGAAAGAAAAAATGGGGAAATTGGCGCGCTTTTTAAATGTACAGACAGCGCCATAAATATATGACATCAACAATTTTGGACTTGTTTACGGCGCCGTATACTTAAGTCGTTGATCCTGAAAGGGTTAAGGATGTGTCAATTGTGCGTTTCGTGGATCGTGAATAATTGTGAAGGGCTTCTCCGAGCCATTAACAGCAATTTAGCACTCGCCAACTACTTAGCGAGCAGGCCTGAGTGCAGCTAACAGTGCAGTCGATAAAGGCACACCGAGTTTTGTCTGCTAATGCGGCTGCCTTACTGTCGCTGATTTTTTCACTTGCAACTCGCTTATTGTATTCTTTTTACACATATCTTCAGACGTTTCGTATGTATATTCGAGAAGTGTTCGAGCGCAGCTTTACACGTCAGATTTACCAAAGCGGTGCACTTGTCGACATCGATGTCTACGGCCACAGAGCGTTGTTAGTATCAAATATTGGAGAAAAGGTGCATTGCTGATGTGAAAAAAATGACGCAACATGCAGGTATCTGCATACGAGTTGCATCGTTCCACCCCGAGACGAGTCAGTACGAGTAGCTGAGCCACTTAAACAACAGAAACTCCTCAAGCAGATACACCTGTTATGGGCTGTCAGTTTACTGATTCTCGCTTTTCTTTTACTTCATCATACTTACAGTTTGCGCGTGTCATAAAGCACTATTAGAGAAAACTGTGCTGGCATAATGGCCCATTTATAGACCGCATTAGTGTTGGCATCGTGAAAACGTGGATACCATCACCGACACCATTAACACCCATCTAGCCACCCTACCATTGGTACAACTGAGTGAGGTGATTGTTTACGCTGCTGTATTGAATGCACTGTGTACTGTTTCTCGTTTGACAGCATCTCTGAAATTAAGAAATGTGTCAGCATAACAACACATTCAGATCTGCCGGTAGCAGGCGCACGAACTCGACGGCGCCTTTTGAGCGCAATTAATTACATATACAAGCGACGGCACGGTGGCTATCGCGTTGTCAGTTCGACAGCCGATCGCACGGGGATCGGTCAAATGATTGTCGGCACACTGTTTGTATTGGTGCAGTCAACAAGAAAGCCCGTCGCAGTACAACTTGCGCTTGTCGGTTGCGTCATCTGCCTTGTATGGTAAAATTGTCTCAGCGACACACTTAAATAGTTGGCCATTCGTAGGCGTGAGCGTCTTGTCAGTCTCGTGTCGACTCAGTTTTACCACGCCTTAAACAAGTACGTAAAGTCAGGCGTGTGCTGCCACCACCAGCCAGTGTGGGCCAATGCTGCGAGAAGGTTTTGTCAACAACGTCACGTCTTTAGGTGTTGCCGTCGAAGAAAGGTGGCAACTGCATGGCTCACGGTGCAGTTTGGACCAGTGTCCTGCTCACTTTCTGTTTCAAAGTGGAGTTGCAGTCTTACACTGTGGAGGCTTTCGGCGCCGCACCGACGCACAGCTACCAGTGGAGTTTCAACGCGGTAGACGGCACGATTTATACAGTACCAGTGGCACCCACGACGATAATGGAAGGGAAAATAGTCTAGAGGAATTCGAAATCCCAAAGGTAACGCCGGAAGAAGTAATGAAAGCCTTGGGAGATATGCAAAGGGGGAAGGCAGCTGGGGAGGATCAGGTAACAGCAGATTTGTTGAAGGATGGTGGACAGATTGTTCTAGAGAAACTGGCCACCCTGTATACGCAATGCCTCATGACCTCGAGCGTACCGGAATCTTGGAAGAACGCTAACATAATCCTAATTCATAAGAAAGGAGATGCCAAAGACTTGAAAAATTATAGACCGATCAGCTTACTGTCCGTTGCCTACAAACTATTTACTAAGGTAATCGCAAATAGAATCAGGAATACCTTAGACTTCTGTCAAGCAAAGGACCAGGCAGGATTCCGTAAAGGCTACTCAACAATAGATCATATTCACACTATCAATCAGGTGATAGAGAAATGTGCGGAATATAATGAACCCTTATATATAGCTTTCATTGATTACGAGAAAGCGTTTGATTCTGTCGAAACCTCAGCAGTCATGGAGGCATTACGGAATCAGGGTGTAGACGAACCATATGTAAAAATACTGGAAGATATCTATAGCGGCTCCACAGCCACCGTAGTCCTCCACAAAGAAAGCAACAAAATCCCTATAAAGAAAGGCGTCAGGCAGGGAGATACGATATCTCCAATGCTATTCACAGCATGTTTACAGGAGGTATTCAGAGGCCTGGAGTGGGAAGAATTGGGGATAAAAGTTAATGGAGAGTACCTCAGTAACTTGCGATTCGCTGATGATATTGCCTTGCTTAGTAACTCAGGGGACCAATTGCAATGCATGCTCACTGACCTGGAGAGGCAAAGCAGAAGAGTGGGTCTAAAAATGAATCTGCAGAAAACTAAAGTAATGTTTAACAGTCTCGGAAGAGAACAGCAATTTACAATAGGCAGCGAGGCACTGGAAGTCGTAAGGGAATACACCTACTTGGGGCAGGTAGTGACGGCGGATCCGGATCATGAGACGGAAATAATCAGGAGAATAAGAATGGGCTGGGGTGCGCGAGGAAGGCATTCTCAGATCATGAACAGCAGGTTGCCATTATCCCTCAAGAGAAAAGTATATAATAGCTCTGTCTTACCAGTACTCACCTATGGGGCAGAAACCTGGAGGCTTACGAAAAGAGTTCTCAAATTGAGGACGACGCAACGAGCTATGGAAAGAAGAATGATAGGTGTAACGTTAAGGGATAAGAAAAGAGCAGATTGGGTCAGGGAACAAACGCGAGTTAATGACATCTTAGTTGAAATCAAGAAAAAGAAATGGGCATGGGCAGGGCATGTAATGAGGAGGGAAGATAACCGATGGTCATTAAGGGTTACGGACTGGATCCCAAGGGAAGGGAAGCGTAGCAGGGGGCGGCAGAAAGTTAGGTGGGCGGATGAGATTAAGAAGTTTGCAGGGACGGCGTGGCCACAATTAGTACATGACCGGGGTTGTTGGAGAAATATGGGAGAGGCCTTTGCCCTGCAGTGGGCGTAACCAGGCTGATGATGATGATGAGACGGCACGAGTGTTTGCAGCAGCGCATGTATGGGCGCTTTTTTTTTTCCTGGGAAACTTTCCCCCAAGATCACGCCGCACGCTCGACCCTTCCAGAACATTTTGAGACTAACCCACTAGGGAAGGGTGCAGAACCGTAGCACCGCGAGAAAGGCAGATAGACCCACTCGCAGTCCAAACATAGACACACTGGCAGACAGCTGCGAGCAACTTCTTTCAGTTATCACCCTTCAGCACTGCGGGATTGTAAATGCAGCAATGTGAGGTGCTCTGACCTCAAAAATTATGTTGATGCCCTTTAATTGCGAGCCGCACGCACGTTTCGAGGGAGGGGGCCAGCAAAAGGTGAATTTATGCCACATGCACAACACTGCTTACCAAAAGTTGCACTGAAAATTAATTTTGCTGCACAAACAAACCACAACCGATTAATTAAGGCTCTTTCGCTTGGGGCTGCCTACTGGGCAGTGGTATGTATCAACATTGTGAAATTGGCCATTGAAGTCACTGATCTCCAGTGATAGAATTGAATTGGTTTAGTAACTAACTGGTTTAGCTACTAGCCCAGCTACACTTAATGTTGGTGTTTAGTGTACCTTCGAAAGCTCTCATGAAAGGAAACCTTAGCAGTACGTTCTCACTATGCCTGCTTCAAATCATTTGAATGCCTGCCCGTGTTCATGGCAAAATAAGAATGATGATACACACACAAAAGAGGAAGTAACTTCTTTGTTTCTCGAAAGATTGGTCCATTGGCACAGGTTGTTTGCAACAAAGCCTTTTTTGAACCTCAGTTTCTGGAAACGGATCTCTATGTTGACATTCCCCATCAGTTCTGGGCTCCCCAATGTGACGTCTGAAATGAAGAAAGAAAACACAAAAAAAGGAACATTATATTCGGCAATACCAGTGTTACTGCATTTACATTGGCTGATATATCACCACACTTCAAAGTGAGCAGTTTCTTAGAATATGAACGATGAGCAGAATGCCTTTTGCAGAGCTCTATAACCACTAACAAGGGTTTAGTGAGCATCTGGTTAGAAGCTGCGAGTCAAAAATCATAACAGCATAGCCTCCACCTTTCAGAAGACTTTCACTTACGGCCTCCTATTATTGCATAGATTTTGTCATTCAATGCAGCAAATGATGCGAAAAAATAATAAAAATGAAAGAAAGGCTCTTGATCTCTCTTGCACTGAGTTAAACGGCCATTTGAAACACCTGTTAGAGCAGATGGCAAAGGCATCTTGTTTGTTATTGTCTCTCTTGTCATTCGTTTCACGTGCCTATTACAGAATGAAAAGGTTTTCTTTTATCTGCCGTTTTTTACAGCGATGCTGTGAGAGTTGCAGAATGGTTCCCGTGAGGCAAAGGCCCGTGTGTGACGGCACGGTCGATACCAAATGTAAACACACTGCAATGTGTGTCCTGAATTCACATTGAAATGTAATGATCAATGATTATAAAACAAGGGTTACCTTGCGTACATCTCTTTCGAACAGACAACTTATATATACTACATGCAGTTTTTCTAAACAGGTAATCCGTACATTCGTTTCCCTTGTTGCCTTACAACAGCACCACATTGGAGGTAAGCTAGGCGCTTGTTTGGCTGCAGCAATGAAAGTTGGCACCACGTAGGGAACCCCGCTCAAATGCAGCAGACGCATTCCAGTGAGGTTGTGGCTGAGCAAACAGACCTTTGGTGCTTCCGAAGGGTGCGAAAACTCGCTTATACAGCTTTGCTATCTGTTCCATCAGTTATTCAGATTGGCATGCAGCTGCAAAGGATTTTTCTTTGTTTGGGGGCCTCACTGAGGGGCAAGGAAATTAGAGCTGCATCAGTGTGACACCAGTGCCGCACAGGTGCTACACTGGGGCTACACTGCCACCTCATACTGATTTCAGCGCTTTGGTCTAACGAAGAAGCAGAGTTCACTATTAGTGCTACGCTACCACCCCCATGCCCACTTTAACGCCCATACTCCACCAGAGCTGCGAGTCTGCCACTAGTGCTGCACCAGTGCCGCGCTACTGCCTCATGCCCACAAATTTAGTGCCCGTACCCGGTCGGAGCTGCTGAGTCGGTGCTCGAGGTGGCCGATCTGCTGTTGAGAACGGAAGTGCAGGGCCTGCGTCTTGTCGATCAGCTGCTGGTACGGAGACACGGCCTGTGTTCCCATCACTACGTGGCCCTGCAGAGCAGAACACAACGGAGCATTATTAGAAAACAGGTGCAAACACTGAAAGTTACAAACACCTGTAAATGAACTGCAACTAAAGCTCTACTGCTGCAGGTCAAGCGCTTGTACACATGCTACCTTTAAGGGACACTAAAGGGAAAAATTATTTCTTCTGCATCAGTAAATTACCGTTCTACAACACCAAAAACACCACTTTTACAACGATAAGACGTCTGGTAAGCCAGAAAAAGCGCAAAAACGAAATATGGGTGGCGACGCCTACTTCCCGCACCTGGGGGCTGTGACGTCTTGGATTTTGATGGCATTTTCTGGGGCCTACTAATTATATATAGCGGTACAGATTGACTACATTGTGTTCTAAAGGAACCAAATATTAAACATGGCAAGTTTCAGGAACCTTTACTCAGCCAACGCGTCCCAAATGCGAAAACATACTTTGGAATCCCTGACGTCACGCTAACGTACCGGCACTGGGGTTTCGACGCGAAATTCAAATACTGATACTTGGAACTTCATTTTTTCATCTAATAATCAAACTATCTTTTTGAAATGACTGCCTGCAGGGTTATCAAACAATGCTGCATTAGTCTAAACTGATTTATTGTTTCGCTTTATTGTCCCTTTAACCCTGTGATGCTCCTATGGATCACATGCATATGCTGTGTTGAGTTTGATGCCTCAAAACTGGCATGCTACTGATATGCCAGAGTGCAGTTTCAGCTAGGGATAGTTCAACACACCAATTAGCAGTCAAATAGTGTACTAATTTCTAACTTAATAAGTGTCTTTTTTCTTTCTTCAAATGTGCTTTCCACAGCCAGAAATAAAGGTGAACAAGCTCTCGCGAGTTTCCTTGATGTGGAACTGTGTTTGGGCATTACAGGGTTAAAACGCACGTACAGCTGCCCAAATGTTTAGCTAGCTCGCGCCAACTTTTATTTACACTGGTGTCCTATGACGGAGTGCATTTGCGAAGCAGTTAAGGTTACGTGCACGTTCGCTCTCTCGTAAAGTGCTGTTGGCTGCACGTGCGATACCAAGTTTGCACTGTTGTTTCGAGTTGCGTTCACTTGCGTTCGAGTTTCCCACGGCAAAAAAAATGCCGTCCAACTAGCCCACCAATATCTCCTCCACAACACACTGTGATCAAAGTCACCAATCCACTCCTTGTTGGGGCAGTACCCAGGCCCCAAAGGGCAGCATTGTGAAGCCGGTAGTGGCATTGCTGCAGTCACATTCCGTGCAGGCAAAAGAGCAAATTCTGGCAAGCCTTACTGGCTTGAATCTTGTATGCAAGATTGTCGTGACTGCGTCCCTCACTTAATCACCTCCCTGATCAGCGCACAAATTGAGGAATGTGTTGTCGTCACTTGAAGCTGCCCGACAATGCTTGGCAAGAAAAATCAGTCGGCCGAGATATTGTCATTATTTACCACGAGGAACAAATGTTAAACGCATGGAGCTCTCAGCATTCGCACAACAGCCTTTACAGCATTAAGCAGCTTGGCCTGGCTTGTTCCATTGTCCTGGATCAACTAGGCTTCGCTAGTATTGGTTCCAAGAGTCATGGTCACATGGCCAGTGACCATGCCAGTGACACATAAAAACAAAAATATCGCTTTCTGCTCGACCCGATGGCTGAACTGGCATGTGGTCGCGCAGGTGGAGTCTGAATTATCATACGGTGCCACATTAAGGTGTCAGAAATTTCGGTCATCCTTACACGTTAAGTCTATGGCGCCAGGGGCAATGCGAAACTGTCCAGATATTCCACACATCCGAATTATCGGCGACTGAATTATAGGTCGGAAACTGTAAAATGCAGGTAGACGTCCCAGTAGTGAACGTAAGGTAGAAGAGACGCTGGGCAGTTAATGTTTTGAATAGAAGGGATGACATGCGGTCTGTTTAAGAAACAGAATAGGTGCCAAGGGAAGGAAAACACAGCCAAGAGCTGCAATGAGCACAGCATACAACAGTTATCCAATAGTCTCTACCACACAGGCGTACAAAAAGGTCAGCTCGACCTGAAAAAGCACATTTGTAGCAAATGACCGGGCAAAATACGCACCAGCTTTGAATCGATCTTGGCGTCAAGGTGGGCGTTGCGGATCAAGTTGACGATCCACTTTTCGGCAGCTTCAGGCGTCATGTTGAGCTTCTCGGCCAACATACTGAAGAAAAGAAAAAAACACACGCACACAGAAATGAGACATTATGCAGTGCAATTAAATAGAAGATGAAACAGCTAGAACTATGGGATATATAGAATTACATGGGTAATCTTGTCATCTTGTTGGACAGATATCGCTGGAAGTACGGAAGGCTTATGCTTTTCCAATTCTGAAGGGTTATGAGTGCCGACCCAAAAGTATCAACACACTGCTCAAACAGCTATGTGGGTCTGAAACATTATTTCACAGATAAAGAAAAACGCTTGTAGAAAGGTTACTCAAAAGTGCCTTAGGAGTCATGGTGGCACTAATGAACAAAACTGACGCTAAGAAGATGGACAGACAAAGGAATGACTTGTCAACTTAAGATGGCCACTGTCTAATTAGCCGTCCACAGCAGGTATTGTAACACAGCCTATGAAGCCTTATGTTTCGAAAGTCAGCAGATGTACTTGATGGAGATGCACTCGTGGATGCGGCAGAAGGTCTCAAAGATGAAGAGGCGGGCGTTCTCGATGAAGTCGTCCTGACAGGCCACCAGGAAGAAGTCGTTCGAGAGGACCACCTCGCACTCGCGCAGCTTCTGCTGAGCCTTGTCAAAATCAAAGTTGACAAACAGGCACTCCACGAACTCGGTGATCGGGTCGTGGTAGGTGTACGACTCCTGCGCATCAAGGGTTCACAGAAGGGGGTTGGTAACGTAAGCAACACAAACTCTCTATCAGTCATGCGTCGAGGCCGAGATAACCGAGCGATTCCATTCAAATTTTCCGTCTCCTTCGTGCGTTTTGTCACTGGTTGGAGTGCAGCTCCAGCTATGCGATCAAGACTGTCGGCTCTTTACGAGCAGGGAATAAATGAAATTGTGGGGTTGTAGCCCACTCCCGGTCCTGTATCGGGCCCCACCCAACACACTAAAATATTGGTTTCGCTCAACCGTCAAGCAGCAACCAGATTGTGCACTATCCTAAAATTGGCCTTTGCCGCATGACTTAAATAAGTCGCCGTGCACACGTGTTGACCCCTATGGCGACTTCAATAGTGACACCATTAGTTACAGCATGTATCGGCAGGGCTTAGAAGAGAGCAAATGCGTTGAACGTCACCTCCCATCGAAAAGACCTATTTTGAACCCGCCCTAAGAAAATTTTCAAGCAATAATGCCTAGCAGCGTGCAAACATTTTAAACACTGAATATTCTATTCAAATCAGTTATTCGATTAGAAAAACACATTTACTGAGGGTATTGAGGGTATTGAGCCGGAAGCTAAAAGCAAAAACAGTGAAAAAAACATTTTATTTTTGCTCTAACCAGAGCTGAAGTAGAACATTACAATTTTTCTTCCCTCCAGGGCAAAACCAAAAGGAAAAAAATTACGGTTGTCGGCTCGGGTAGGCAACCTTCTTTGGAGCTTTTCATCCATGCATTGCTTGCACTTGTTGCTCAACCAGGCTACCTCATTTGCATATACACACCACCCTCCCTTCATTTTAAAAGGAGCGTCACCGTTAATATAGTTTTTGGCATATTGCATCAGAGGACAGGCTCGGTGTTTTGTTAACGCAACAATATTTGCATTGCATCCGACATGCGGACTCGTCAGATGGAGATGGTATGTCCAAAGTAACCGAGACAGTGGAGTGCATATACTTGTTGCTTGTCCACAATACGATGGCGAACGGGAGGCATTGGTCTCTTCATTAGCGCCAAATAACAACAGGCCATTCAGTGAAAAAGTGTTGCTGGGCCATTGACTGGACATACCAATGAAGCGAAGCCATCAAGGCTCTCTCACATTATTGGGTTAACCCAGGCCTAGATTCAAGGCTGCGAACAGGCCCTTCAAACACGAACATGCACATAATTGCATCCTGCTGGCTGTCATTAGCCCTCAGTCTCCTATTTTTCTCCTCTTCCCTTTCTCCCCCGAGCAGAGTAGCAGACCGGAAGACTCTGCGTTTTGTGAATACATTCTCCTCTCTCTCTGTCTTTCGCTGAACAAAGCTTCACTTCAGATAGATTCCAGCATTGGTATTGGATCTACAGAACTCCTTTGTAACTACTCGCGGCCTGAAGAACAAAGCAGGCATACAGAGCTCTCTTCACTCGTCATTGTGAACCACAACAAACTCGCCCAAGCATCTACCCTAATATTCTATTCAATTCGCACTTGGTTTTCATTATTAGAATCCGCTTTGTATTGCATTTGTATTCTGTGGTTTTATGTGCCAACTCCTCAATTTGATTATGGGGCATGCTGTAGTGGGGGACTCCAGATTAATTTTGACCACCAGGGAATCTTTAACATACCCCCAAGAATCCACTTCGAAATTGAAAATTTGACATTTGCACACTCCTAAGAGTGGTAGTTCACTATGTTCTGTTATGACGTTTACCCAATTTTTACATGCATCTTTCTTTTTTTTTTTTTTTCAAAGAATACTGGGCCATAAATTAACTGCAGTGTACAGTCGGACTTAGAAACCAAATCAATGTTTGTGACAATGGTATGCTTTACTCCATAACATGAATGTATTGCAGCGAAACTGACTTTGGGAAACGGGCTGCCCTTGTGCAACACATATTAGACCCTTGCCCATCTTTCTTGGTAAAAACTCAGGTATGCACAACATTTCTTCTTTGTTTGGGAGCTTTAATATAATTTCTACATTACTTTCCTCCTTCGGAGACATAGAAAGTGGGTGCGCATTAGATTCGGGGGCGTGTTAGAGTCGGGCGAATACCTCCAAATGAATATCAGCGGTGCGTGTGGGCATCTTTTCGGCAGCTTGCTTAATTCGACCCATCAGGTAATTCACTCATTTTCGTCAGCCTCATCAGGGTATTTTTGTAGCCTCCACTGCCTTGCTTGCCAAGTATGAAATGGAGTATAATCTCCACAAGAAGATCAACTGCCCATGTAACTCTCCAATCCACGCTGCCACTTTCCTACTTTCTAAACAACTACACACAACCTACCGTAGCAATAATAATGGGACTTACCTGCTGAATGACCTTCACAAGGTCACGAAGCGCATTTCGCTTCTGCTTGTTGGTGATGACGGCACATGTCAGGTACCTCAGGATGTGCGGACAAATGGTCTGTATGGTGTTCAGATACCTTGACAAGGAGCAAGAGGAAGGAAAAAAATATACAGAGAGATCTATATATTATAACATAGATGTGACCGTGCTTTGCAAGAAATTACAAAAGTGTTTCAATCCGTAAGCTAAAGTTGCACTGCACTGAATGCTGCCTTTGGAATAAAACGAGGGCGAGGCTAGGAACTTAGGCAAATTCCATTGAAGAAATATACTAGGGAAAACTCATTGGATGTTTATGCCACTAAAGATGTCGCCAAGACTCCAAAAACATATACAGTAGTTGCTGTTAACGAGACTAAAAAGCAAAGCCTGCAAACCTGTGAACTATAAAACTTAGTAAAATGCCGCGGACATGACACTTTGGGAGTTCATGTTTTTAAAGCTAGTCCCCTGAGCCACCGCCTTTCGAGGGATACATACACGCTTTGTTAATGATTATCTACCACTAGATGAGGCACACAAGCAGCTGCAAACTCTGAACAGTAAGGACTTGACACACAACTTCTTTTTATTTATTTTTATTGTTATTATTTTGATCACAGCGACCTTTTCAAACACTTTGCTGCTGCTCCTTTCACCTGCTCCAGGAACTTCTCTGTTATAAACTTGCATGCAATAAATACCCTTCCAGTGTCCTTTCACCACAATGAGACTTCGAGTGGAAGGTCCAGAGGCCGAGCGAAATTTTCTTGTGACATAATTTTTTTTTTAAGTCAACTCAATCATTCATAAAATGAGCACTAATTTGTAAACGTTATGGAAAATTTGGGAAAGTCGGCAGGTATGCCAAAAGCTCACTAAATTGGGCGACTTTCTTGACAAGTTACCAATAGCACGGGACGGGGCTTACTGAGGCTGTCCAAGGAAGAGCTCGATGATGAGGTCCCGGCCCTTGGCATGGTTGAAGAAGACAAACAGGCTCCAGTGGATGAGCCAGGTACGCTGCTGCAGGGAATGCAGCGGCGACGAGAAATTCTGCACAGAAGAGGGGAGGCAGAAATCGGAAACTGCCTTTCCCATTCTGAATGCTTCTCCAAGAAACCAAGCCAGCGAAGCAACATCATTTTACCAGAAATGTCAGTGCATTCGCTCACTCGCCAGCACTCCTTCACGTTCCCCCACCTCCAGTCTCCTCATAGTCATTAATGCTCACTCGTGTTAGCGGTCACTTCCGTTCATACTTATTGGCACCCAATTATATTCAACGCTACTCCCATATTCATGTTCATCCAAAACTCACCGGCACTAACTCCCGTTCATACTAGTGATGCCAAACTGTAGATAGTTTAATTACTATCAAACTATTCATAGTACTGTCAACAGTGCACTATTGATAATGTAAGGTCGCACGATGTACCATATGTAAACACTGCAACACAAACTCGCAATGTTACAATTTCTCGATTGCATAAAATGAGGGTTAGTCACGATCAGTTTTCACAAAATTTCTAGTACTATCATTACCCAAGGATTGCAGGAGTACTGATAATTTTTGTTACGTTATGAACGCTTTTATAGCAAAATATTTTAATATTGATAGTGCTATTGCTAGTGCTTTTTAAATTATGGATAGTTAAACAAAATTATCGATACTATCAATAGTCAATTTACCAATAGTTTTGGATCACTAGTTCATACGTCTATCACACACCTGCCATCACTCACCAACACTTGATCTCACACCTGTGAAATGAGTGTGCACGCATTTGAGTCGTTGTGTACTCGTGCATGAGTGTACGAAGCCATGGATAGTTTACATCACCTTAGGCGAGATATTTTATCGTAACTTTTACTGTGTCTACACTGCAGTGGTGTGCTCTTCCTTTTTTTCTTCTTAAAAAAGACATTCAGTATTTGATTCAATACGTTATAAAGAAAACATTTTTAAATATTTGTACTCAACTTTACTAAATGATTTTCCTATTCGAATGCCCCTACATCTTAGGTGTTTCAGTACCATTAAAAATATATCAAGCAGAACCTTCTTTCATTTCATGTGTCACGGAAGTTTCCATTTATTGTTTCGGTATTCCCTCGCAGTGTCCGTGAAATTGGGTTATATTGAGGTTCCAAATACATGGTGTTCTATGGACAAGAAGTTAGGAAAAGTTGAATACTTTTGTTATGTCGAGCTTTACCTGTGTGCCGTATTTACTCGAGAATAGGTCAAACGTAAATTGGTTGACTCTTATGTATTATTGAACTCGCCGATAAATACAAAATTATGATATTAATATAGGCTGACCCATATCTAAGCAGAGAGAATGAAAAACTCTGAAAATGACACACCTGTATTTACCATAAGCTCGGCTACTAAATCTCGCTAGCTGATGCCACAAGCGGCATCCTCATCGGAACTGCCAGAGGAGCCGTTGGATGCTTCACAGGCATCCTTGGCACCCCAAATGAAGTCATCCTCGGTGTTGTCGAGTGAGTTGGATATTCAGCTTTCCTTAAACACAGTTTGGACAACATTCAGAGTAGTTTAACGCGGACATGACGGAGGTTATCCATTAGCTCAGTATTTCTGCTCGCTTCGTTCACGAATGTAGGTCGAGAATCTTTGGTCACGAATAATAGGTCAATAGCTTATCTTGTGTGACATCTCTGAAAAAAAAAGAAAAGTCAGCCTATATCTGAATAAATACAGGAAGTTAGTAGTTTAACCACAGAATAGAAAAGTTGCAATTGTATTTTCCAAGTATGACACGGCCCAGAAAAAAAAGTGATATGAGTAAGCTCACATTGCATTGATTTTGAAGAATGTAATGCAGCTCATAAAGATGATAAAGAAAGGGTGACAAACTTCACAGGCAGCTTACATTGTTGTCTATGTACTCTCGCAGCCGGCTCAGTTCATCGAGGGCCACGTCCCAGTTCTGCATGAGGATCTCGGAGGCCAGCTTGCCCCACAGGTTGTTCAGGTAGTTTTTGTCATTGTTGGAGATCTGAAATTGCCAAGATTGCAACAGGTTGCAAGACAACACCGCTTCACAACTGGACAGATTCTAACCACTCACATGGTAGAATGAAAGATGCCGCACACACGCATATAAAGGCTGTACTTTTTTTTTTTCTTGTGATCTTGACGATATGCAGCCCTTTCAATAAGGTCAAGCCATTTCCATTTAATTTTTGAGGCCCTGCGTAATCCACACGATCCCATTGGACCAAAAGGGTGAACACATGTACCGAGACCACACCAAAGAAGGCACTGCATGACATGGACATTGTCCTCAGACATTTCATTTTTCTTTTTCAGATTTTGGACCTGTGATTTTAGGGGTGCGACTCTTGCACGAGTGCGGCCCCTACTCGAGTGTATATGGTAAATAGCAAAAACAAAAAAGAGCACAAACAATTTTACATGTCATTACTTGAACTTGAACATGTCATCATTTGAGCCAGTTGCTTCCTATGGCTTCATGGTGACGATTCTCGCCGAAGTCATCAATAGTGCCAATTTTCGATATGGTTCGACACTAGCATAAAATGTTAGACGCCATGCTTTACATGAAATGTTTGCGCTTGATTGCAGAGTGAAAGCATTCCTCATTACTGTGTGGTGAACAACACAGGGAGAACAGAGAACTGTGCGAAGATGCGCCGACACAAACAACAAATCTTAATATTGTGACCGAAGGGGTTGCACAATGCTTCCACATTTCAAATTGCTGACAGACGGTACAGTCTGCAAACAAACAAAAAAAGAGAAAATTTACAAAACACGGCTTCCACGACAAATGTGGATTTATGCTCCGTTACACCATGGCGCTCCTAATTAAATGACTCACTGCACAGGTGATAGAAAGTATTACAGACTGAAACTATGAATTCAAGGTCTATTGCCTAGGCTTAAAGGGAATGCATTTTTTTCCTCGTAGATCTCCTGTCCTATAAACGTGACCGCTGTACATGCTGTACATGCAGCATGTACACAATGGACTGTACAGCAGTCCATCAAGTACACACAGAGCAGGAAACTTCTGTTCAATAACATCTGGTTATTTATCAAGGGAACCTCATTTTTTAGGCAGCCAACATACCAACTTGTCATCTCGATTCAGACAAAGAAATTAATTTATTTGTCAGTGTGGTGTTGCGATCATCACACTTGTCTCCTTCAAGAAACCCAAAATTATACGTGCATCTGGCAACATATTTCTTATATCGTCATCACTATCGTGTTGCACCAGATGATCGAAAACGCTTGCTTCTTAGAAGCTTTTCGGTTGATCATATTTGCAGTTGTGAACGCCATCACTCACATATATCAAATAATGTAAATATACCTCTTTTATTTATTTATTTGTTGCAAGTAGACTTTACCCAAGCTGTACATATTTCCTTTTGAGGCTTCCCTGGTACGGCTATGGCTGATCACTTCTACAGAAACAGACAGCAGCGCTCACCAAGAAACGATGGAGGTACAGGCATTCTCCGGCACCTGTATAGCCACCTGTTTCATACTGATGCTTCGCGTAGGCGTACAGGCGGTCAATCATCTCTGGATTGATCTGCAATTGGGGGACGAGCATGGTCAGTGCTAACGAGCTGGCATGTGTAAGTCACAGAAATGCAATAACAAACACAGCGCGTGCACATGATGCTATTAGCTTATGTATGTTATTAGCTTGTGTATGCTATTCTAAAATGGAGCAATAAGCCTTCTCACCAACATGAGCAAGTCTGAACCATTGCCATTGAGCAGACCCGAGAAGCTGGCGAAGAGTTCAGTTCATCGGAGTAAAAACACTGCTAACCACAAGGTACTGGCAAACTAGACTCATCAGTGTGCTACTCAATCGCTTAGCAAGTTATTTAAGACTGTTTACACGAAATGGCAGCAGCCATACTACTTGGTGAATCTAGCACGTTGAGTATGTTTTTTTTATTCCTTTAAGACACATGCAAAGAGGGTATGACACAAGCTGCGGATCTGAAATCATTGCTACTTGAAGTTGTCACTTGTAGCTATTTGCATAAAATGTCAACAGGTTCGTTTAACGATTCTCCAACAATGGTGACATGTTTCTCATGTTTAGTGGATTGATTGATTAATGGGCTCTTTAGCATCCCATATTTCAGGATTTCAGGTGTCGTGACTTGGAAACACTCGATGACAATGCAGCAGCACTTGCTCTCTCATGTTAACGACCTCAAAACGCTACAGGGAGGTTACTTTCTCATGCGTTCGAGTTGCTTTCCTCTTGAATTACACAGCGTTACGCTATGCTTCCCGATTTACTAATGCGATTAGATTAGCGTTCTTATCCTGCCTCATTAACTTTGTGTCCATCTCTCTAGCCTCCTTACGTCGTTTTTCCCAGCTATTCAGGTTGTCTACTAGCTTTGGCCAGTAAGTACAAGCTAGCTGCAGTCTTCCTGAGGAGACAACTTAGGTCACCGGGTATAAGCCCAAACAAACAACTTACTCTACACAATTACATAACACAATCATTACAATATCTACAAATCAAAAACTTCCCATCGCAAACTGATGTATGCATATCCACTTAAATGCTAATCACGTTATCGTAGCTAATCATCCCTAACAGGTAAGTTTTGCCCAACTTTTCTTTTATTCTTAGCATAGAATATGTAGAAAACAAGCTTTTCATACATATTCCGTTAGAATTTACTGTTTCCTTGAGAATTCAAGGAGTAATGACTTGGAAACGTGTTGGTTATGATGAAGCATCACAGTACTTGCGTTCTCGTGAAAACACAAGGATTATAAGAGATGCTGCAGCGAAGAGCTCTGGATAAATTTTGACCGCCTAGGGTTCTCCAACATGCACCTAAATCTTACTGCGTGAGAGTCCGTGCATTTTGGCATAACTGAAATGCAGCTGCCGCAGTCACTGAACCACCTACGTTGATGTCACATTTCGTGGGCTACAGTGACAGCGGCAGGGGTGAGAGAAGTACCTTGAATTGGAGCTGCTACGGCAACACAGGAAAAGTTGCCGGCCATGCGCCGATACAACTTCAGTCACTTCTAGCACTGAGAAAAGGTGTGAAGCCACTCGAATGGTCAATGGAAAGTGGCACAACTGTATGCTTAAGAACACAAGACTACTTACTTGGTTGCTGATCTGCATTAAATGTTCCAGGACCTGCCGGCTGTCCCTGATCGAAAAGAGCGCCATTGTCAAAACGAAAGTCGATTCGGTCGACATCAACTACTAGCAGACGTCGCATAATAACGCAACTTATCGCTTTCCCATTTGAACTTACCGGCAACCTTGGATGGTTTTGCACACTTCATCGTCCTGACAGGCTTCGATCAGAGCAAGCGTTTCAGTTTTCAAGACTACGAGCGTTTGCACGACCTCGCCTCGTCGCTGGATCATATCTAAGAAGAAAGCATTGCAATTTTTTTTCCACCTTCTAAGCAAGCTTAAAGGCTTTACAGAACTAGGGAACGGGTGGGCTACCTTGAGGAACTTCAGCGTCCGGATAGCACATCCTGTAGACGTCGATGTTGAAGTCCACCATCTTGGTGTTCTGCAGTAAGTCCAGCTTGGCTTTGAGGAGGTCATCTTCATTATAGATCTGGAAGGCGGCGTAACCAAATAGTAAAGTGATTAGGTAAATCGTGATCACGCAATATGGGAGGGAGGCAGAATTAATACGTCTAGCGCAGTCATTTCATCGGATACGAAGCTCACAATTGAAAACTTCAGCAATCGTTCACTCCTGACATAAACAACCAAGTGATTTCCGCCAAAAACAACGCGACAAAGGGCATTTCTACAAGAAAGTTTCCCCAATATTAACGAAGCCACGTTGTTTTGACACGCACAACCAGGAACAACATGGGAGGCAGGGACGGCATGACAACGGGTTAACTCGCGGAATAATAGCAGTCAGACGGCATCACACAACTAAACTTGGTTCAAGAAAGCGTGCAGGCTTTATGAACACTTACACTCTTGTTCTGAAGAAATTCCAGCAGCGGAAATACCATATGCCGGTCAATGTACTGGCCGACTGTGTAAGTCAAGTCCCACTCGGCCATTTTGGCTGTGAAAGGAGACTTGGTTGCCAGACAACGCTGGCATCCACTGCTAAACTTCTCAAACAATCATCAAACAACCTGTGTTTCATGACAAGTTAGTTGTAAGCAACCATTACCTAGAAGGCTACTTTTTTTGCGAAGCTTATTACTGTAGTGCTTCAGGAACTAAAGACACTTTTGTTGTGAGTATTAAACAGACAGAATGGTGGGCTTCAGATATATCCCGTTAGGGGTGCTGCAAGCAGCAAAACTGAAACCAATCAGCTGAATTGGAGCGCGAAGTTTGACGTATTTGGTCCTTTTTGCGACATGTTTTCAGTGTTTGTTCTCTGCTTCCTTAAAAAAGAACACCGTTACAGTTTGCAGTTCGCCAAGCTCAAGGACGAATGTCGGTAAGTAGGCTAGCGTGGTTTCTTTGATAGCACTGCGATAGGCACCAGAGAAGTAAGGTGGAACTAAACTGAATGTGTAACACCGAAAGAAAGCTCGTATATTTGACAGATTGGCTGCCCAGATCTCCCACAGAGATCATATTTTCAATCGACTTCATGTAATAATGCAATGAGGTTGGCTAGTTCTCAACTTCTCAGGTGAAAGTAGAAAAACGAGAAAGTGTTCGTCTGCTATCCCGACAGGGCAAGGGTAGCATTTAATTGCGTAACACCCCAAGTAACGCAACTCATGTTGGTGACATTAACGTGCGTGTTCTGTTTTTCTTCCTTTCATCTATAGTGTGCACGTTCGTAAGTACCAGCTATTTAGCAAGTGTGCCACTAAGGTTGCCTTCGTGGCACACATACAGGGGCCTGTATATTTCGCTGCGTACGTTCGAAAATGGTTTTGCGCTCACCGCTGCACTGTTCTTGCTCAAATTTTTGCAGAAAGAGGGAATTTTGGAGTACACGTCGTTTGGTATAACATTTGGCAAAGTTAACTGCCTGGTTTTTAAGGAAGAAGCGCGAACTTGCCTGCACTTATGGGGATGCGAGCAAATTGCCGCGATGGCCAAACATAAACTTGTGGTGCCGCCTGCCGGCAGCTCCAGAAAACAGCTATTGTTATTTATTATGAGCTAATATTTTTGACGTCTAATTAAAACGAATCTACCTGATGCTGCTCAAACGACACGGCCACCCCATTCGCAAATATTACCGCTGTACAATTTAAATCGATAAACGACCCGTACTGCAATCGATACCAATGAGCTGCTATGGTGTACTGGCATAGGGTAGTGTATCGTCCGGCGGGGAAAACCTTTGGGAAAACGCGCCTCTTTTTTTTTTTTTGCGAGGACGGCGGGGAGTGCTGGAGCACGGATAAGTGGATGGATGTTATGAGCGTCCCCTTTGGAACGGGGCGGTGGGTTGCGCCACCAAGCTCTTCCTATTTTACTATTATTAGCACGCCAGTCTACTGCAGCGCCATCTGTCGCTACAGCCTGGAGTCATTGCTGGCAAGACGAAAAATAATGGTGCAACACAGGGCCTCCGGGATCGGTAATTATGGTTGTCACGGAGGTCATGCATGTACGTTGGGAGATCGCCGATTGTGTGTGTGTGTGTGTGTGTGTGTGTGTGTGTGTGTGCGTGTGCGTGTGTGTGTGTGTGTGCGCGCGTGCGTGCATGCGTGCGCGTGTGCGCGTGTGCATTGAGGTTCCTGCATAACGATCACAACACCGGGCTGCTTCAGATCGGGCACATTGGCTGCAGTGTATTCTTGCCCTTCGGCGGCCTTTTACGGAACGAAATATCTAAACGTTGGTGGCTGCATTCGTCCCAAAGCATTTTTTTATTTTTGAAACCTGGGGACCGCTTTACTGGCTGATACAAAATGAAAAAAAATCCCGTGCAACCGACCAGGCACAGTGCACGTGCTCTTTCCGGGCTTTTCATCCTCGTGTCTTTCGAAATACTAAAAACATATGCGTGCTTACCGAACGGGATGAGCAGACGAGTTTGTTTGTCTTTTGCAACCGAAACGCCGAGCCATTGGCTGAGCAGACGAGTTTGTCTTTTGCAACCGAAACGCTGAGCCATTGGCTGAGCAGACGATCAGGAACACGGCATGATTTGTGTTCGGAAACGTGCAAGCATAGATGGCGTTATTGATGTATCTTAACAGTTTGTATTATTTATTTTTTTGGTAATTATAAGAACTTCAGTTGTGTTTTGAGAGCATTTTAGTTTATAAATGAAGTTTTTTTGAACAACGTGTTTAAATTTTGCGCGCTAAGCACGCCAGTCGGTTGCAGCGCTTGCTGGTGGCGTCATCGCAGAAACGTCCCCAGTTCTTCCGTTGTTTTTCCGTACAGAGGATACACTGCCCCATTCCATGTATGCACCGTAGAGCTGCTGCTTATCGAACGTCACTACGGCCATAAAGCACAGACTTTAATAACAGAACTCTAACAAAGCAATGATCTACTTACTTTGTAAAAATGACGTGGTAAATATGTTTGGCGATTAATACATAGTTAAAATATTTATTCGCGTTGAGCACCCCTGGTAGAAGAAAATAGAAATTAGACTGCTACTTTACAGTAGCTCCACTATTCTAGTACACTGTAGTTCCACGTACGCGCTTCACGCTGGAACGCGCCACGTTTGGTTTTAGCCATAGAGTTTCTCACGAAACTCTCTGGTTTTAGCACGTTATAGTGGCAGATGGCGACATCGTTCCGTCGCTGACCTAGAGTCTCTCACTATATGGTCACTGATAAGCATCCTTTCATACACACACCCTCAAGCGGCCCCTTGCTGTTAGGCTCTTGCTATCATACTATTATTAGCACGCCAGTCTACTGCAGCGCCATCTGTCGCTACAGCCTGGAGTCATTGCTGGCAAGAGGAAAAATAGTGGTGCAACACAGGGCCTCCGGGATTGGTAGTTATGGTTGTCACGGAGGTCTGTCGCTGATAAGCATCCTTACGCTCTCTACCTACTGCAAGTCAGAACGACGGTGTAGAATCAGCGGCGCAGGATGCCGCCTCAGAACACCTATATATAACACTTGATGCCGCTTCTTGTCTTTCTGCTGCTAGTCCTCAAGGCGTTAGGTTGAAAGGCATAAGCTGCCTACTTAGCTTTTTGCGTTGCACTAAACGTAAGAAGGAAAAATTGACGCGTGGGCTTCGATATAGTTGGGGCATGTGGTGTAAAAACGTCGGATTGCTGCTGAATTCCCGATTACGAAAGACAGGCGAACATTGGCACCATGTCAGCGTTCTATGCTTTTAATACGTTAGCATCAGGAGTGTGAAAGTGGAACAAAAGTGCATGTGTGTGAAGCACGGAGGAAGGATGGTGTGAAGTTTCGGGAAGCCGGTCAGGGTATACACACACACACACACACACACACACACACACACACACACACACACACACACACACACACACACACACACACACACACACACACACACACACACACACACACACACACACGCGCGCGCGCGCGCACACAGGGTGTTTCCCGTAACATGAACCAGGGATTTCAAAAAAGTGGTCAACCGCAACTGAATGACCAACGACGTACGGTTTGCCGTAATGTGGCGCTCCTTGGGATATCTTTTGTATTGCATTGAATTGGTTGATTAACTAAGATCAGTAATGCAATTTTTAATATTTACTTTAGGGCCAACTGCGTTTTGTTACGTTGTAGAGGGCATGCGAAAACGACCGATCCATTTTTTTTCTGGCAACGTTCATGCTGCGTGGTGATTTTTTCCGGCGTTTAAAGAAAGCCCGCAAAATACGAATAAAGCCATGTGACTGTGCTGTGTCTTACCAGTACTCAAGTACTGCGCAGAAACCTGGCGCCTTACGAAAATGGTTCTACTTAAACTGAGGACGACACAACGAGCTATGGAAAGAAGAATGATGGGTGTAACGTTAAGGGATAAGAAAAGAGCAGATTGGGTGAGGGAACAAACGCGACTTAATGACATCTTAGTTGAAATTAAGAAAAATAAATGGGCATGGGCAGGACATGTAATGAGGAGGGAAGATAACAGATGGTCATTAAGGGTTACGGACTGGATTCCAAGGGAAGGGAAGCGTAGCAGGGGGCGGCAGAAAGTTAGGTGGGGAGATTAAGAAGTTTGCAGGGACAACATGGCCACAATTAGTACATGACCGGGGTAGTCGGAGAGGTATGGGAAGTATGAGGTCTTTGCCCTGCAGTGGGCGTAACCAGGCTGATGATGATGATGGCGTGACGTCATAGATTTCAAACTAGTTGTTTCGTATTTGCATGGGCCGTTGAGGCTCAGTAAAAGTTCTTGAATCTTGCTATGTTCAATCTGAGGCTCCTTTATGATACAATAGGCCTGAAGAAATCCCATCAAAATATGTGGCGTCACGGCTTCGCCTACCGTCTTTTTGCGTTTTTTTCTGGATTTACCAAGCCTCCTTTCAGGGTAAGGCCCACTTTCTTGGTACTCCCGAAGAGTAGTTTAATAATATAGCCGAAACTACTGTTCTCTTCGGTTCCCCCTCTAAATTCATAATGTGACCAAGCTTAGACTGTATAGTTCGGCTGAGGTGTGCATTCCGGATAACTTCGGGGCGTGATATACGTTTTCGCAACATTTGCATTTCACACGAAGTAGCTCAACGGGATGGGGGAGGGTGGAAGCTACATGTCGCCCCGCGTACACACTGACGCTTCAATGCTGCGCGCGGAGCTCTCGCCGAAGTTTCGTAGCCTTCGCAGTGCGCGCCGGACAATCGAGCGCGCCTCGGATCGGATGTCACGCACATACGAAAAGCGAGGAAACCCTACACTTTCCCGTTGCTTACGGGCTCGCTCGCTCGCTTCCCACCCGGCGCCTTTCACGCCGTTAGGGTGTCTCGACGCCGCGACGCGGCGCTGCTGTCGGAGAGGGAGGGAGTGGCGCCGCGCTCGCAGGCGGCGGCCACTCCCTCGAGACGCCGCGGTGTCCGCGCTGCACGTGGTGGTTTTGCATACGACAGCGTCGTCGCGTACGCGTTCCAAGGAGCGGGTGCACCTGGACGTTTATAGAAATCCTTGCCTTGTCGCGAATCTATCTCTCGGCGGCTCGAATTTCACGCTGCGACGTGTCTCGTTGCACGCGGCTCGTGGCCTAGTTCGTATATCGCTCGCACGTGCGCTGCATGCGAAACGAGTAAAGAGATTTAAAAAGAAAAGAAAGGAAGAAAGAAAGAAGAACGAAAAAGAAGAAAAGAGAAAGAAATGAATGTTATTTCCTGTTCTCGTTTGATCACGAGTTTAGTGAGGTGGGTGCCGGATGCGGACACACAATACGCACGAGTACGTACCCAGAAAGGACAAACCATTATGCAGACCTAACGCTCGTGTACTAAACTGCACGAAGCTAACCCTTAGCGAAACTTTAATGGCGCTCTTAATTAGATGCAGTACAACTAAATGCGTTGCGTATGCAGAATAGTATATTTGACAGAGCTAGTCGGTTCATATATGAGACGAGTTTTGAACAGCTGCACTGAAACACGCGCGCGACAAAAGCAAGACAGTTCGGCGACAGTCATTCAGCGACGCCCTATAGTCTGTCTACCCGGTTGTCCCGCGTGTCAGTCCAGCTGTACTCAAACATGTCTTAGCGTGCAATTGTGTTTGTTTTCATCCTACACGCAACGTGTAGTCTGATGCAACGCTCGCGTTTATTTACCCCGCAGGACACACACTCCGAATCTCACGCAGTATGTTTATGTTAACGCAGTTACGCACCGTTCACAAAGCTACGCCGGAATGCACATACGGAGGAGGATGCGCATCATGAGTCAATGAAAGAAGTCATTGAAAGTCACGCGCTATTCTCATGAAACGTATGCATGCCTTATAGGTGTACCTGTGAGCCGGCATTATACTACATGCACACATATTTTTTTATAAGTGACTGCTTGTTTGAAACCTGATTAGGCGAAACAGTGGTACGCTCACTGGCGCGTTTTTGTATGTCGACATTCAGTACTGGTACAGGTCGGTTCTCTGGAATCTGGAGCTTGCATCCGGGTTGTCCGTAACGTTTATAAGGGTGCATATCAGCAAATAAATCGCGTGAGATGCCGACCCAGTACTAGCCAGGGCCAAATTAGGGAGGGTTGAAAGAAGAGGGCTCCGGTTTAGGTCCTGCACGGATAATGCCGGCTCGCAGGTGACAGGACTCCTGTTCTTTGAGTTTCTTAAATTTACGGCGCTAGGCGTACCCCATTCTTAGACCACTGGGTCTTAGACCACTGGGCCCCCCAGAGTGAGATGCAGCACGCGACAAGACCAATAAGAGCTGTGAAATGCGACTAGGTGAAGCGAATGCGAACCAAGGTGAAGCGATGCTCTAACCAACTGAGCTACCGCGACGGTAGTTGCCGCGGTACTTCCGCGGTAGCTCAATTGGTTAGAGCATCGCGCGCGTAATGCGAAGACGTGGGATCGTTCCCCAACTGCGGCAAGTTGTTTTTTCATCCACTTTCATTGTCATTAATTTATGATTTCTTTAATTCAACTAGTAAGTACAAGTAACTTCCCCTATGTTTTCCTTGGTGTCTTTGTTGGCTTCTCATGATACATACATTTACCCGCCGTGGTTGCTCAGTGGCTATGGTGTTAGGCTGCTGAGCACAGGGTCGCGGGATCGAATCCCGGCCACGGCGGCCGCATTTCGATGGGGGCGAAATGCGAAAACACCCGTGTACTTAGATTTAGGTGCACGTTAAAGAACACCAGGTGGTCGAAATTTCCGGAGTCCTCCACTACGGCGTGCTCATAATCTGAAAGTGGTTTTGGCACGTAAAACCCCACAATTTAATTTTTATGATACATACATGACATGACACACGAACACTACACGCGCACAAGCACCACGTTGTCACGCACGTACATCACATATCTACAGATACATCACACATAAAGCCACACGTCAGGTATATATACTCACCCATATGTATGCACATATAGCACACGCGCACGACGCACATACACCACACATGCAGACGTACATGCACTTAACACCGCATGCATGCTCATAATCACTAGCACATGACAAACACACATGCGTACAATCATGCATTACACATAGAGCATGTATGCACATACCACACACACATGCGTACAATCATGCATTATACATACAGCATGTATACACATACCACACGCACACACATACACGCGGACACACAACATACACGCGCGCACACAAACACGCCCTCGAACGTATACCCAAACAAACACACTAAGCGCTACTGATGCAGCTTCATGGCTGCACTACGACCTAGCGAAGCCGCCGCGGCAGCGCCTTCGACAGGACTGCATGCAGCGAATCGTCCTCTCCCAGAACAAAGGCCCAAAGGTCTTCGTCCATCGCCAGTTGCCGCGGTGATTGAGGAACAAAGCGTGGGGGGTCACCGAACGTCACGGCGGTTTGCGGGTGGCTTGCTGTAGTGGAGCTACACCCGCGAACAGCGCCGCCCCCGAAGGTTCTGGCGTCCTCGAACGAAGACACGCCGCCGTCAGCAGCGCACGCCCCGAGCTCCGCATCGGCTCCCCGTGTGGGCGTCGTTGAACCCTCTGATTGGTTTCCGATTACGCACGTCAGCGCGCTCGCCGCGGGTGTCACGTGGTGACGAACAATGGCGCCCGCCGCCGCCATTTGTCGCCTACGCTACGCGCGTGTGAAGCTCAATTAACCGCTTCGTCTTTTAGTGTAAACAACGCTAGACGACGTTTCCTTGATTTTTTTTGGTTTTGTTTTATTTGTACGATTGGCACCTCTCCCGCCTCTTATGTGTTGACAGCTGGTGCGCCGCTGCCGACTCGGAGTCGATAAACGGGCGTCGGCGTGTCTTCTTTCGTCATTAGGCTGCTTCGGACTTTCTCATTCGCTCCTGTCAGTAGATATTTGTGTAGCCTCTCCGTAAACTTGTTAATTACTCTTTGCGAAACAGCGGTTTGCTGAATACGCTTACGGGAGCAGCGGCGTTGGTGGCGCCATCTCGTGGAGCGGACTTTAACGAGTGAAGACGCGGAGCCATTACCACTTGGTCTACCACTTTCCGCTTAACTGCTGATTCGTAAAGCGTCGGTAGCGACATACCGTTTAAGATTCAGCCCTTTTTCTTCATTATTCGACAGAGAACACGCCAGAACACTCCTGCAATAAAAAAGGCCGTTTTGTCCGTAGTGCTAAGCATTGAAAGGTATAGCAAGGTCTATAGCGTTGCGCTGATGGCGTCTCGGAATGCTGGCGGGATGAGTCGCGGCGCCAGGGGTCGTTACAGGCGTCGCACCCCAATGGTGCACGAGATGAGACGAAAGGAAAACCGTCGGAGTCTGTATAAGTGCACCAAAGGAAAGGATTACATGTTTCACGTTTACTGTCGCGTTTCGCTCAGACCAGTGTACGTACCACGCTGTGCTAAGAGCACAGCCGCTCATCAGGGACGCTAGTGTTTGTGTGCCCACACAATACTCATGCCAGCAGTGGAAGCCGCAATGCTGTCCCGGCTCCGGCAGAGCCGATTGAACGGAGCGGGACGTTGCGTCCTTTTTGGTGTCGTCACATTTGCATTCAAAGCCCACTGCGCATCTCTGGAGACCCTTGAACCCGCCGAGCATGCGCCATTGATAGCCGGACAGCACGACGGCGACGGCACGAATGTGCCTGGAGCGTCCGCGTAATTACCGTTGCAGTTAGAAGCGATTGGGACGCATTGTAGTTTTACAAAGCGTCACAAGATGTCACTACCAGCTTTGCTGCTGCACGGGGCCTACATGCGAGCCACTTGCATGTGTATAGGTTTTCTATGCTTTGAGGTAGCCTTCACACAAACGCGTGGCTAAAGCGGTGTTGCTGGGCGCCAACATCACCACCTATTTGCCAACAAATTTGGCATACTGCATTTTGATTCTCAATTCGGGTAGAAGGCACGTCGTACTGCTGCGTGTTTAGAAAAAAAATTATATGTCACGGACAATTAAGATACATTAACATTTCAACATTGTGTTACAGACATGTATACATAGACTTACAAAGACATGAATGTATCATCTATAAAAATGATGATTCACAGATGTGCACACGTATTGCTGTGGGAGTTGCTGCATACTCTGTAGTTACTGCAGTACTCGAGGGAGAGATAATTTATTAGACGAAAAGCAGAGAACTCGGCCTGAACTTGTATGCTCTGGCCTGTTACCCTGCACAGTAAAAGAAAGGGAAGGGGACAAAAAAAAGAGCGATGAAAGATGGTGGTGAGCACAGGAGGAGGGGACGCATATATAGGATAACCGCGTAACACCGTGGTTTCCTCAAGGTCTCCAATCTAGTCTGGCGCTCTTCAAATTGTCCATAACAGCCCTTGCAGCTATTGTTGCTATGGTGTGATCACACACTGCGGTCAAAATAATACTTTCAGACGATGTTTTAGAAGATGCGGCGCCGCGAGACATGTTGTAGAGTCTCAAAACCCCGACTGCGTTCCCAAATGGCGCTGCCCGCACGGCCGATAAGATGCGCGTGACGTCACGTGGAGGCGACGCCCCAGACGAATTCGGGGAAGCATACTTGCTTGGCTTCGCTTGACTTTAACCGGGAGCTGTGAAAAGTCCCCGGGGAAGAGCAAAATTTCCGCGCGACTGGCCGCTCGAGGTAAATTTGCGTGTATTCGTGGGCTTCTTTCACGCTCGGAAACACATTTTTATGTTGCACGTATTGAGCAACATGAAGCTATATGGGCAGTTTTTCGTGTTGCTCTACAATTTTCTCATTGACACGTTTCATCGAATTATAATATTTGAGATGTTGATGGACTAATTAGGACCAATTATGCAATTAGGCGAAATGCAAAAAGGAAATAATCTGAATATCCCCAGACGACGACAAACAACATTACTTTGGTTCTGTCCCTCCGCGTAGCATTCGCATATTTTTGAATTTTGGAGTAAGTTTATCTGGAAAACAAATGGTAGGAGAGGTACTAAACTTCTGCAGTAATTCTACCACTTTGTTTTGTTACACCGGACATGTACCGATGAGGTAAAATGATTATTCAAAATTATTTAGCTAAGTTAAACAGCAAAGCGCACAGGAAACCTTCACACGCCTTCAATGTATACGTTGTCTTTTACTTTTATTTAGTCGCCTGAAATTTACCTCCTTACGTTAGCATGTCGCACGAAACGCTGAAAGCAACAAGTTCTCCAGGATCTTGACAGTGCCTGACAAAGGCCTCCGATTGGCAAACGACATAAGCAGTTAAATGAAGGTACGCAGACATGCTTTCTTCACACGAGAAATACAGAAACAGCATAGAACACAGTCACTTTACGTTTATATGAGCATCAAAAACAGTATCGCTGTATACGCATGTCTATATGGTATTAAAGCATACTGCATAAAATACTTATATACACATAAAAATACGTTACACGTCCGTGTATTTTCTCATGCAGACATGTTCGTACACACACGCAGACATTTATATACAATACATATTACAGGCATTCATATATTTACACTTTCACATACACATTTCATATACCTTTACGCATTCGTATACTTAAATACATAAGAAGCATAACGGGGGGAATTCGCCTAGAGTGTTCATGTGATTGCTGTCGCAGTGAAAAGAAAAATTTGCTTACGTCCGACGCCCGTGTATAGAAACTGTGCGAACCCAAAGCTCTCGAGGCGTTCGCACGAGCGGTGTTGCCTGACGCTGCAGATGCCTGAAAACGCTTGCCGCGTAGCGCTGACGTTCCTTTAACCCTTTCTTTGGAGGTCTACAGAGAAGGAGATTCTTGATGATGGGAAGGAAAGGTTGGGGTAAAGTGCAGCGCAGTAACTGTCTCTCAGCAGAAGACACCTCAACCGCGCTGCACGGGGGGTAGGCAGACGGTTTCACTCTTGCGATAAGAACAGCGAGGGAGCGGCCCCAAGAAACTTCCGGTCACGGGCCTCATCGGTCTGCTGCGCCGGAACACAAAGCGTGTTTTTAAGCTCTTCCACTGCGTGGAAAGTCTATCTTAAGTTTTTAGATAAAAGACATGCGCATTACGCCTTAAGATTGACACATGAAATTTCTCGTATTACTCGCGGTAATCTTGACTTGCAAAATTGCCGTCATGTACGGAGGAAAAGTGTTGAAAATCTGAGGGCTTAGATTTTAACGCACTGGTGCTACTTCATATAGCTGCCAGTGCTTTTCTTGCTCGCTAGATTTAGCGGGCTAGGTCACTAAGCAAAACTGCAAGTCATCCAGGGCCTATGTTTGAAAACGGTGTGAGGGCTCCGCTGGTCTCGTCTCACCGCCACGAAATTGCCCGTAAACACGTCCATGAATGTGCGCGCGTTGCCTGACGTGGTCGACGCGTCCGTGCTTGAGTATATACTAGAGAGTTTTAAGCTATGCCACGTTTCCGTCTTAGCCATGTACGGTAATACCGTTAAGTCGGTGCCTTGCACCTGGTTCCTTTATGCCGGACGGAACAATTCTTACCATACGGAAACATGGCGTATAGCTAAAACTCCCTTTCTTGTTTCGCACGACGTATGTGCTCTGTGTGCTGCACTATGTGCACTGTGGGCCGAGATGCGTGAGACAATCACCAAGCAAACCCGCGGTAGATTATCTTAGAAAGCTTTGCTTTTAAACGCTCTGTTGGAGAATTTTAGCTTGTCCGTTAACGCGTTAACCTTCACGGTATACACGTGGCTTTTCGCAGAAACGCGGATGGATGGATGGATGGATGGATGGATAGATGGATGGATGTCATGAGCGTCCACTTTGTAACGGGGTGGTGGGTTGCGCCACCAAGCTCTTGCTACTATACTATGTAATGTCCTATCTAGGTTAAAGAAGAAACTAAAGTAAAAAAAAAACTACGACAAATTCCCATAACCAAATTTTCTGACTGCCTGTTGTGAACTTTGTTTTGGTAAGTCTCCGTTTTTTGTCGTTTCCCTACTTTTCTTCCATTAGTCTTCCAATCGCTTCTTACTAATCTCTATTGCGCAACAACATTAGCAGTGACCTCTTGCGACGCTTCAACGCGTTAGAAAAGTTTTTTGTAACTTAGGTGCCTTACTCGAGGGAAAGTTTAAAAAAAATGTACTGCATGTTCGCGATTATAAGTCCCTGCCGGCACTTGTGGAAATTTGTCGGTCACTGCAATATAAGGCCAGGGTTAAACTCTGCGCCGCCAGATGGTGCCACAAGATGGCGACACCAGCACAGCCCGCTCAAGGAATCGTCTTCGGTAACCCGGTACTCCGTTACGGTACTCCGTAACCCGGTACTCCATAACCCGGTACTCCGTATTGCAGAGTACCGGTAACCCGGTACTCTGCAATACGCTTGCGCACAGGATGACGCTCTCCATTGACGACGCTAGAAATTCGCTTAGCATAACGTTGCGATAATAATGCTAATGCTAATAATAATAATAATAATAATAATAATAATAATAATAATAATAATAATAATAATAATGGGGCTAGTCGGTGACAGCTGTTCTTTGTTAGCCCCTTAGTAGCGTGTCTTGCCGTGATGAGATAACATCGGTAGCAAAAGTAGGGAGGACCTCGAAAGCAGTCAGTATATCCGGAAACTGAAATAGAACCAATACTGCCGCACTTCGCACACATACAGCAGACGCGCGCACACCCACAGACCACACGTATAGCTACGTGCATCACGCGCCAATGTGTTCCGTGCTTTTACGTAACGAATTGCGTGTAACATTACTTGTAATCAATCAAATTGTTTTCGTTGTTCTGTAACTTCATCGACTGCTTTTTTTTTACCGAGTAACGCTCGCTGTAATTGAATTAGCTTTCTTTTCAGTGACTAATTAAGGAGACGAGCAGCAACTGGCGACGTCACCTTAGAGCACTGTGATTTGGCAGCAACTACGGTATAACGTCAGCAGCTGCTGATTCAGACAGGCGAACCTGGCGCTCAGCATTTTGCTTCTTAGTCATCAAAGGCAGGTCGCTCAGGCCTGTATTATCGGCACCGCATAATCTTTTTTTATAGTCGCGATAGTCAGAACACTCACGTTCGGTGAGCTTATGGACTTAATTAAACTGAAGTTCTGGTGCTTTACGGGCCCTAAAAAACACGATCTGATTATGAGGCGCGCCGTAGTGGGGGCTCCGGTTTCATTTCGCCAAACGAATCTGGGATATTGAGATAGGCGGCTCCGACGTAGCCTACCTTCCGGTGCTTCTAAATTTAAAAAAAAGAAGAAAGAAGGAGCAACGTAAGAAATTTAGAGCAGTTTGTTCCATTTACTATATTCGCGTAGTACTAATAGATGTGCGAGGAAGGTAACGTAAGAAGATCACTGATCGTTTATTTTTCTCGAATTGCTGAATTATTTTCGTGGGTCAGTGTAACCAATTACACTTCTTAACGAAGTAATTCTACTCGGATACATTTTTTTTCCTGTAACATGTACAAGCGTGTCCATGACACACTATAGTGCGCTAGTTATACGCATGGCTGAAGCCATCAGGCCAGACCTAGCAGAGAAGGTCACATCTGTTTCCGCCCTCAGCGTAATCATCGCAGAGGGAAAGAAAAAGCTAGAGAGAGAGAGAGAGTGAGCAGCTGGCTGAAGATAAAATTTTGCATGATCGTTGCGGCGTTTAAAGCTAACGCCACTTGCCTGAAAAGTCATAGCTGTCGCCATGCATATAGACGACTGCAGTATGTGTCACCTCTCTATTCTTGTGTGTGTGTGTGTGTGTGTGTGTGTGTGTGTGTGTGCGTGTGTGTGCGTGTGTGTGTGTGCGTGCGTGCGTGTGCGTGCGCGTGTGTGTGCGTGCGTGCGTGCGTGTGTGTGTGTGTGTGTGTGTGTGTGTGTGTGTGTGTGTGTGTGTGTGTGTGTAAGAGAAAGAGAGAGAGAGAGAGAAAGATTTTCTGTGTCGCTTAGTTGGGAGATCGGCAGAGCGAACAGAACAGAGCTGTCAAATAGTGTAACAGTTAATTTATATATACACACGGCACAATAGTTTATGTTCACAGAACATCACGTTCTTGTTTCGCTCTCTCGATATACATTGTTTTTTACTACACCGCCAAGGATTCGTCTATGCTTTGTTGCTGCTACTAACAGTACCGCTCGCCATAACACAGCGTTCTCTCTCTCTCTCTCTGTGTGTGTAGTGTTTTTTTTTTTTTTTAATGCGTTGCCGCAAGCTTTGATGTTAAAAACGATGTCACGCTTCCGACCACGTCTCGGCATGGCCTGCGTGTGACACACTGCGCTTATTCCGCTACGTATTCGTCGTTCATTCGCAATTGCAGCGTACTACACTGTGCAGCCGTCGGGCGTGCCCAGCAAGATATATGGCGACGTCGAGCGGAAGCACATGAAAGCAGGCTTGGCAGGTGATTTATTACATGCAGCGTCGCATGGTTGGCAACGGGAGTAAAAGAAAGTTATCGGAGCGGATATCTGAGCCCGTCTTGCTTTTTTTTTTCTTGCGTGTATACGTTCGAATATAGCGCAGTTTTGGAATTCAAATCGAGTCACTTCAATTTGAGTGATCGCGCGTTACGTTTGAATAACCACGTTATTGCGCTTGCCTCATCGCCGTTACATGTGGGCCATTTTGAATAAACATATTTCGCCCTTAGCCTGGAGTTTGTATAACGTTCGCGCCGATTACCAGAAAAGGAAGTTTCGTTAAACACTGATTTGCCACAAAGGAGTGGGCTGTCGAGATCTGCCGAATTTTTATCAATTCCATTTGTTTTTATTCGGACATTTTGACAATGCCCGCAAGGAGAGTGAAAAGGAGGCTCTCTTTCTCCTGGCTCCCAACTTTGTGCGCTTCGGAGTTTCAGTAAATAAGAACACGAAAGATAACAATATGTTATTATATGTACTGAGAGGAGTAACAACAACAACAACAACAATTACCACGATGACGGCGAAGACGGCGACAAAATCAACAGCGCGATGACAACGCCAATTAAGCATGCTGATATGCAAACAGACCTACGCGTAATGCTTGAGAGAGTCTAACAGAGATGCGTGTTTAAGACAAATACAAAACACATTTGTATGGGAGCAAATATACTGTTTTAATTCTACGATTAGTTATTGACTTTATATTATTTTGCAGTTTGTACTACATTTACTTTGTATAATCTTCCACTTAGTGACTACTGTATTGTTGTTTTATGCTGTGTATTTGCACAAATGTATATATTTTCTGACAGGAGGTTCCCTTTCAACCAAATGCTCTGGGGCCTCCTGCTGTATGCTTGTGTAAGCATGCATATTTACTTATTAAAGAAATAAACTGAAACTGAAACGAGATAATAAGAAACCAGACCACCAGGCATCGGTATACTGGGGTACAAGTATACATATATTGTGAAACGACATATACTTTAGTTTGTCATAGTCTAGCACGAGAACAGAGAGCTGGTTCTCTGCCACAGGGGCAAATTCTTTCAGAAGTCGTATCATGTTGTTCTCTTTCGCATACTGAGTGGCATCTGAGCAAGACTTGAGCATTAAAACTACCGACAATGTTTCATACACTGCCATGTGCTTCGTGGCTTCCTATCAGCCTCCTAGTTAACGCAAACGATATTGTTGTTGTTGTCATCGTCGTCGTCGTCGAGTAAACAATGCATTTTTTAAATTGGGACTAATTGTATACAGTGTTTATATGTGACATTACTCTTTTGTTTCCCCCATTGCACTTTTACCAATACTAAGGCGTCGAGCTGTTCTTGGCCAGTTTCAGAAAATAAATAAATGGAAAATGAAATGAAGTGACATTGTGATAGTTTTTCAACAAGCTGGTCTCGCGGTCGTGCTGTCCTTACGTGCGTGTATATGTATATATACATACATACATATGTATATATATATATATATATATATATATGTGTGTGTGTGTGTGTAAAGAGACTTGTGTGGATTCCTTCACTCTTGTGTAAGGGTTGACCATCCTATAATTTCATGGACTGTGCTTTTGGTGCGCTTGCGTTCGTGTGGTGCATCGCGCTTCTTGAGATTTTATTTCTTCTTTTTCTTGTTTATTGTTGCTTGAGTAACAAATGTGGGATATTGAGATATCCGGCTCTGACGCAGCCAACGTTCCAATGTTTCTACATCTAAGTAAAGGATCTCTCCTCCTACCTTCCTCTCACTGCCGACCACCGCTCTGGTGTCAGCATTCATTCATTCATTCATTCATTCATTCATTCATTCATTCATTCATTCATTAATTAATTCATTCATTCATTCATTCATTCATTCATTTGTTCGTTCGTTCTCGAAGGATAGAATAAATAAAGCAGCTATATTTTAGCTCGAGCAACCAGGTCTCGCCACTCAGCTGCTGTACGTACACTTCTGATCGCGATCTAGGTCCATCCGGATCTTATTTCTTGATCGCGATCAACACTGGCCGCTGCCACACGGTCCAATGATCAGGATCGAGTTATTATCGTCTGCTGATCGTCGGCAACTCTCAAAACTGCATAATGCCTTGACTACAAATTCAGATAAGCAGAATTTGGTTATATTTGGACAATATTTCAAATTTGCAGCTTACTACATTGCTGATAAAAATGTTTTTAAACGCGCTTTCCTCGGGCTGCCTTCATTCTTTAAGCGTTTTCAGAATACTGCGCTAGAGGGCGCAAACGTCAGCCTGCGATCGCGATCACGAGGCCTGATTGCGATTCACGGATCGAAATTCTCCGGATCCCAGAAGATCGCGATCGCAAATGGTCGCGTATAGCAATACTCGATCCTGATCAAGCTCAATCCGGATTGGCCACGATCGCGATTGGAAGTCACGTGTGATACCGGAGTAACAGTGCAGGTGTACGGGGCCGGGTGACAAATTCTCTCGATGAAGTCACTCTGCAAGTTATCCGTGGGTAAAATCACAGGGTGTCTTAAGATCTCTCTTAAGAGGTCAACGGCTAAAACCTACTCTTCCTCCTCTTATCATTCGCCTCTTTCTCTTTGCCTGTTCTCTTTCTCTTCTTACAAGTCATTTCAGTCATTATTAGTCATAATGACTGAAATTTACTAAGCATTTTTCGTCATTTGTAACCGATTGTGCTCGTTACAAGTTGTCGTTAGACATATTGGTCATTTCATTGTCATTACTAGCCATTACAAGTAATTTAAGTAATTATTAGTCATTACTGCTCACTAGGAAGTATATTTAGTCATTTGTAATCAGCTGTGCTCATTACAAGCCGTCGTTAGACATATTGGTCATTTCGTAGTCATTAGTATTCATTACAAGTCATTAGCAGTCATTATTAGTCATTACTAGTCATCAGTAACCTCTACCAATCTCTATTTTAACGTTATCATTCACTAACTGTCACTATCAATCACTTTTCAATCTTTAATCCGTCTTTAATCTGTCTTCATATGGCGTGATGACGCTTCGGCGGACATCCGGTGGTCAGATCTGTTGACGCAAACTTCACCGTGAGCCTAAAAAGGCTTTCGCCTTAAAACTGCTTTACCTAAACGATGGCCGCCTTTGCAATAGGTGAGTGAGCATCAGCGATGCGACCGAGACGGCTGCAGCCGCCGAGACCTCCTTCGCGGGAAGTCATCGCACGCCACACCATCGTTCATTTTATTTATTTATCTTTATTTATTTCCAATACTGTGAGCCCTGCCGGGCTGTTACAGGGTGGGAATACAGAGCACAAAGTTCACGCAAAGAACGCAGTGAAATTTTCTTCAAAACAGTCAACCCTGTTATTGCTCGGATACACGCAAGAATTCAAGTGATTCCACTCAACAATTGTCTTGACAATGAAAGAGTGCTTAAAGACATCAACTCTTGGCACATGAGGCATTATAGCGTAATTGTGGTTAGTTCGTGGTGAAACCCTTCCAGGAGGCTTCAAATACAAACTGGAATTCAGGTTCAGCTTATTGTGATAGAGTTGATATAAAAATTTCAAAATCAAGTACCCTCCGGCGTAAGCGCTCGTAGCTCGCACACGTACGACGCGGACGTCACTTTACGATCGCTTTGCGTCGTTCTCGTGCGCGTCCGAAGGTTCGGATTTCTTCCCGGCCGTTCCCGTCGATCGCCCAGTGGGAAAACAAATTCTCTCACCGCTGGTTCCGTGTGCGGTGGAGCCGGCAGCAACTGTACACCGCCAATGGACCTGCAGCGTCAACCCGTTCGTCTGAACCCTTTCTTTTTTTATGTTGGCCGTGCAAAGCGCTGCTCGACTTTAAAAAAGAAGGAAGGAAGAAAGAATGAAAGAGAGTAAGAGTACGGAGTGAGGAAGTGGGATTGAAAGAAAGAAAGAATGCAACGAAAACGGAAAGGTAATGACTTGATGAAAGCTATACGGGCAGCAAAAAAAGAAAAGAAAGAGAATTGGAGTAGATTGCCTGGAAAGACGGCAGGAGTAGGGTGGAGGGTGTCTTTGGATCACATCCGCAATAACCTGTTCTTTATAACTCTCTTTCTCTCTCTCTCTCTCTCATAGATAAGTACGTCGCGGCAAGTGGTCCAACTGAGAGAAAGAGAGAGAGAAGTGCAGAAAACGATAGAGAATACAAAGAAAGAAAAAAAAAGGCCATGAAAGAAAGAATGGAGCGATTGACGATGGTTTACGCTGTGCCTTATTCTTGAAGGTGTCGGGAAGGCATTTTGGCAGCCAGGGATCAGTGGGGTGGTGGAGCAGAAAGAGAGACCGGGAAGAAAGAATAGGAAGAAGGAGAGAGAATGTTGGGGCGTTTGTGAGGGGAGCAAGGGGTGGATTTGTATGGCGAGGGCTTTGCGGCTTCTTCACAACCGAGAAGTGGATTGGGGTTGGATGGTTGCGCTCTCGTGTAGGGCTTCAAATGCTCAGTGTCAAGAGGGTTCACCTCGCCTATGGTCTCCACTTGTCGGTAGTGCACAATTCTTTTTAAATTTTGCCTCGCTTTTCGAGCTTGCAGCTTTTGTGCCCAATGGTAGCAGGTGCAACTGCGGATATGTCCGAAATAATCGGTTACGTTTTGTATGCGTGTGTCGGTGTGTATGTGTGTCCGCCTGTATGCGTGCGCGCATGTGTGTGTATGTTTCTGTATTCGTGTGTGCCTGTGTGTGAATGTGTGCGTGTTATTCAATTGACAGTTCGCGCCGCCGCAGAAAGAACTATCCAAACAGTTAAATCAATGATGACAAAGGCAGCAGAGGAAAACAGGGACCTCGCAGTGGTGCTACTTAACTATCGTCTTCCTACCAACAGTACGAGGATGATCCCCAGCTGAACTCCTAATGGGTTAAAAGCTGCGTTCATTCCTACCTACGCTGCCAAGCGTACCGAACCCAAGTTTTCCAACCGCGCTTCACCATACTCTACTCTACAGCAAAGGTAAAAGGAAAAGCGCAAACGTGGCGACTGGCACGCAAGAAATCTCCCGCCACTAACCCTATGTCGGCCTGGGTGGCTTCGCCGCAATCGAAGTTGGCGAAAAGCGACAGTGGCCACCGTCATTCCAGAACATCGTAGACAGGCCGTAAAGAGAGACACCGGAGGCAACTTCTTCAGAAACAGCATCTGTCTGCGACAAAGAGCTGCGGGACAGAGTGTAACCGAAGCTTCACTTGATGACTACGGCGTAGCTGAGTCAAGTGTACATCAGCGCACACCCTAGCTTGTCCACCAGTTCCAGCACAGCAAATTCCTCCTCGGCCAGGTCTAGCTCAAACTACTCGTTCCGGAAGAAAGATCTAGCCTCCTGCGTGATATCCAGGTTGGGAAACGACTTTACGTAACCAGAGCAAACGTTGCTTAAAAATGTCTCAGCTTGCGATAACTTTCCAATCGGCTTTACGTCACAAAGCCGATTCTCAACTCAAAAAGAAAAGGTGGGGGGGGGGGGGGGGAGGGGTGATATATATGCGAGGATCCGTACTGTCGCTTGCTCTCCTGCCATCTGTGCGTGGTCATTCAAGTTACCCGACTGCTCGCGCCACCTGTGAAAGACGTTCTGCATCTGTACGTTCTGGACAAGCGCAGTTCCACATCTGCTCCCGACTCGGCTGGTCCCATGTTTGGCTCCGTCCTGCACTAACACTACATAACAGTGCAACATTCAGCATTGTCGATGTCGTCCAGGTAGCACATGGCCCGTCTTCTATTTGAAACTACGAAGCACAGTATCAGTCATTCGTTCAAACGCATGCAGCCGGGGCGTTACAAATCCAAAAAGCAACACGTCAAACCAGAAAAGGTTGTCGGGTGTTGCAACCTCCTTTCTTTTTCTTTTTCTGCATCGTGCACCGGTATTTGCCTGTAGCCCAAGCGGAGGCCTATGCTGGACAATCAGTTGGCGCCCTGTAACGTGTCTAACGCGTAGTCAATCCAGGGCAGAGGGTAGGCAGGGATATACCTGCCGGGGGGGTGTAATCCTGTTTAGCGAGCACTAGTCGTCGCAAAAGCGCGCTGAGCCATGTTTTTTTCAGTCTTCTTTCTTTCTTTTCTTTCTTGTTACGAGTTGCGAGAACTGCTGTAGATGACCAAGGGTTGTCGGAAGGACGAACTGTGCTGCGCGCAAGCGTGTCAGGAACCCGCTGTTCGACGATATTTCGCTGCGGCGATGAAACATGGTTACGGGCGATGACGAACGATGAGTTTCCTGAGACAAACACTGCGGGTAGCCGCAGCCGTCCTACTTAAGACAGGTGAGCAGACGGGGACGGCGTCAACAACAGCACGACAGCGAGAAATGAAGTGAACCCGGGAGCAAACAACGACAAGTCCGCGAGGAACTCATCGAGATGAAGGAACGACCATAGCGTCTCCGTCGACGATGAGATGGGAAGCAACCGGGTGAAGTGTTTTCTCTTGTGTCCATACGATGGAGAACAAGACGTTCAGCCGCTGTCAGATTTCAGCGGGATAGGAAGAAAGGGCGTGGCATCGGTAGCGTGAAGCATGCCGTCGTGAGAAGTGAGGAGGCAGATACAAAAGAAGGTGTTCAGTCCCAGGATAACTGGGTGAATTCACGTGACGTCTGCCTACAGGTGGGCAGAATAAGCCGGTGCACTCATTCATACTCACTCGCTAATATTTTCGCACGCTATGTACTATACTCACAATCATGCGCGCAATAACACTCATTGGGTACTCACTCTCCTTCGTAGTCCCATTTCATCCACACTTATCGGCACCCGCTCTCTTACGCAACTGAATCGCGTTCACACCATTCCCGGACAGTCACTCGCACTCATTCAAAGTCACTGTCACTGACTTTCCTTCGTACTCAGGTTAACCGGAACTCACTCCTGCGTTCTTTTTTTTAACACACAGCCACGCAAGCTCACCGAAACTCACTCTCTTTCGTGCTCACGTCCGATCACACTTTCGTCACTCACTAAATCCCTGTCTCACGCCCATGAAGCGAGCGTGGAGCGAGTGTGAGTCGGCGTACTCCTGAGTGAGTATGCCGACCTTATGTGGGCTGAGCACGGTGAACTCTACGTGGGAGGGGGGGGGGGGGGGTGTCGGTTAAATCGCGGCTAGTCTACTGTCGGATGGGATGAACGGGAGCGGTATAGTCGCGCCTCGAAGCACATGTGCGAAATACGCCATCATAACTTTGCCGAGACATGGCTATGCTTCTTTCACACGCGCATTTACAATCCCGTTGACTTCGTGATACCTGTATCGGACGAACGCTTCCGCTATGATTGCTTGGTTTGCCCCAGAAATGACTTCGGATAAGGAAAGAAAAATGGATCGACAACTATAACAACTTCGTTTGCACATTCTCGGCTTTATATATACAAATGGAAAACTATACCGTCAACTAACGACATTTCCAAATCGGGTAACCAGAAGTGCCGGTTAACACAAACAAGTGCAGTAATTTCAGCTTTGCTGCTTATGTTTCCGATGCATTTCGAAGCCATTTACGCTAAACAACACCTTCAGCTTATTGGATGGGTTTCGAAAAATTTTTTTCCCGGCATTTAAATTATTTTGAAGCGCCGAGCAGTTCACGAAGCCAAACCGTCGACACGGCTCGTCCACAAGGCGGAAACGTTCGTCTTTGTGTTTGTGTTTTTATGCGAAGCATATTACGAGAGCTCAACCCAGCTCCTCAAGCGCGGCGGTGTCGCCTTGAAACCACGTGACACCGTGACGTCACGACAGAGGAGAGGTGGCTTTGGCGGAGGCTATGCTTTGGCTCAACTCTTGCAAGATGGGCAGGGTGGGAATCGAACCAGGGTCTCCGGAGTGTGAGACGGAGACGCTACCACTGAGCCACGAGTACGATGCTTCAAAGCGGTACAAAAGCGCCTCTAGTGAATGCGGTGTTGCCTTAGAAACGAGCTGTTTCTAAGGCTCAGGCGTGCGTCGCTTGCTCAGGCGCACATTTCGTTGCCGCGCCGAACGCTGCGTTGCTCGACGCTCACCGCGTCCAATGCGGGGCGTCCAAGGCGAAGCAGAGTAACGCATGAGTTGTTTCTTCGTCTAGCCGAACCAAATATAGCCAAGCAACAGCAGTTCACCAAGCTAAACAGTGGTTCAACAACTAAAATAAAGGCTAGTATGCTTCGCATCCTGGGCTTAACCTTACCTAAGCCACAGCCATTTTTGTTGTTCACGTTGACGGGTACAGGTATGAGATGGCGCCACCAGTCCACTCTAACGTTCGTTGCTCCTAGATGCAGGATGCGCCTGGACGTAAAAATAAGGGGAGGACGTTGGACGGGTTCTCACCTCTTCTTTCGCATTGCGATCTTCTTTTGCTTTATGTCCCTACTATCCTTCTCTTTTTTTCACTTATTTAATTTTTTCTACAAGAAAGAACACAAAGAATCAATTAATACACATTTGGGACTTGGGTAACAGCACTCCAACGTTTCGCGCGTATGCATAAACTGTCACATTCGAATGTCAAATGTCAACATTAGAATTTCTTATAATGTGAAATAATGCTCTGATTGCTTTCAAAACTAATGCAACTCAATGGAGCTAAATAACTAAAGTAACACCCAAATAAGAATAATACGTGTATGCTTGCTTATATTTGCCAAGGTTTTGAATTTCTCATAAACAATGCTTCAGGAAATGCTGCGACTTCGTTTAAAGACGAGCCGACAGGATGCATAACATTGCCCGGTGTGTATATCTTCCCCTATGCAGTAACACGTGATTCTGTTTTGGATAATATTTTGTTAAACTTCGAATAATTCAAAGTTGTGTTATGCTAATCACAATAAGTATTCAGATTTTTTTTTCTTCGTGAATTGCGCGTGAAATAAAGCTTTCACACAGTTCTGATTAGGTCAGCTCAGCGTTAACTGTAGTACTAATCGTCACCTTTCGTTATATGACTTTTAAAGGATTCACATAGCCGAACAGTGCCTTGCAAACATTGCAAGGTACTGTTCCTTGCAAACAGCAGGTATAAGTTTATTACTTTGACTTTACGTGGGACCTTCGCGTTCGCTGATACTACCACGCATTTCTGCGCTATTAAAACTGTAGATCGGGATCGGCGGGACACTAAAGCGAAATAATAAATCAGTTTATACTAACGAAGCATTGTTTGAGAACCCTGCAGGCAGTCATTTAAAAAAAAAATAGTTTGATTACTAGATGAGAAAATGAAGGTCCAAGTATCAGTATTTGAATTTCGCGCCGAAACCCCAGCGCCGGTACGTCATCGTGACGTCAGGGATTCCAAAGTATGTTTTCGCACTTGGGCCGCGTTGGCTGAGTAAAGGTTCCCGAAACTTGCCATGTTTAATATTTGGTTCCTTTAGAACACAATGTAGTCAATCTGTACCGCTATATATAATTAGTAGGCCCGAGAAGATGCCATCAAAATCCAAGACGTCACAGCCACCAGGTGCGGGAACTTCAAGTAGGCGTCGCCACCCGTATTTAGTTCTTGCGCTTTTTTTTTTTGGCTTACCAAACGTCTTGTCGTTGTAAGAACGGTGTTTTTGGTGTTGTAGAAACGTAATTTACTGATGCAGAAGAAATGATTTTTCACTTCAGTGTCCCTTTAAGCTGCTGCTGCCTTTCTGTACTGACGCGCTACACTTAACACATTTCTAATGCTGTTGCTGTCTCTAAAATTAACGTTTATTACGTGCGCTTGTACTGCTGTAGATATGGCTGTGGTGTTGGGCTGCTGAGCACGAGGTCGCGGGATCGAATCCCGGCCACGGCGGCCGCATTTCGATGGGGGCGAAATGCGAAAACACCCGTGTGCTTAGATTTAGGTGCACGTTAAAGAACCCCAGGTGGTCAAAATTTCCGGAGTCCTCCACTACGGCGTGCCTCATAATCAGAAAGTGGTTTTGGCACGTAAAACCCCAAATATTATTATTATTATTACTGCTGTAGATATAAAAACGACTCTGGTGCTTACATACCTGCACTTTCCTTTCGGTACTTCGGGCGGGTATGAAAATACAAAGCAAAATATGCTGTTTTACGTGCAGGAACCACGATATGATTGTGAAGCACGTCCCTGTCGAATGACTCCAGATTAATTCTAGCCACTTCGATTACTTTAACGGGCGCCAGCTGCACGGAATACCCGGGCGTCTTTTGCATTCAGCCTGCCTCGGAATGGGGCCGCCATTCGCTGAATCGAACCCGCGACATCGACGAACAGCAGCGCAACGGTGTATCCACTGAGCTGCCGCTGCGGGTGTGTAAGTTTGGAAGGCTAATCAGCTGTGAGGGTGCCTCAGTGCCTCGGGTTTTTTACTGATAGCACCAGTCAACGCGCATATTACCGGGTGTAAGTGGGATGGGCGATCTTTCGCGGGTTTCCGCTAGCGATAACATGTGTGTTTCAACACAGCGCTACCATTATGCCGTTACTGTTGCCCGTACCGGCTGCCACAGACTGCTCATGCGCAGTAGAGGTGATGTGATGGCGGCAGCGGTAACTCTGTGACAGCAACGGTGCGCTAAAAATGTTCTAATGGAGAGTGTTTGCTTGGCCGTAAACGTATCGGCGGTTGTGAAATTCCGGGTTACCGGAGAACTGTACCGCAGCAATAAGGCGGGTAGCGACATCTTGTGAGAGCATTCGAAGCTAGTACTGCAGTGAGTTACCATATTCTACTCAGTTACTGGAGTAAAGCGTCCGTAGCCACCTAATCGTGCAGCCCTTTTGTGATTTTCCTTCGGCGAGAACATTCACACGACAAAATGTTTTTCCGAACTTATAGTTTGAAAAAAAAAAATGGCTGTGGCTTAGGTAAGGTTAAGCCCAGGATGCGAAGCATACTAGCCTTTATTTTAGTTGTTGAACCACTGTTTAGCCTGGTGAACTGCTGTTGCTTGGCTATATTTGGTTCGGCTAGACGAAGAAACAACTCATGCATTACTTCTTCGCCTTCAAGAGTGGAACGCGACAGCGTTCCCGTCGACCCGCCAAGGGGTGTAAGACAGTGGGCTACAGGGCAGCGACTACGCGCCCCGCATTGGACGCGGTGAGCGTCGAGCAAAGCAGCGTTCGGCGCGGCAACGAAATGTGCGCCTGAGCAAGAGACGCACGCCTTAGAAACAGCGCGTTTCTAAGGCAACACCGCATTCACTAGAGGCGCTTTTGTACCGCTTTGAAGCGTTGTACTCGTGGCTCAGTGGTAGCGTCTCCGTCCCACACTCCGGAGACCCTGGTTCGATTCCCACCCAGCCCGTCTTGCAAGAGTTGAGCCAAAGCCACTTCTCCTCTGTCGTGACGTCACGGTGTCACGTGATTTCATGGTCACCGCCGCGCCTGAGGAGCTGGGTTGAGCCCTCGTAATATGCTTCGCATAAAAGAGAACTATGCAGGATGATGCAAGGAAGTGCAGGGGATTAAACGGCTTTTAGTTGGATAAAGGGTCACAGGATGTCGCTACCAGCTTTGCTATGGTCGCGCACGGCTCCAGTAACCCAGTGATATCCGTGAACGGTAAGAAGTTTATGGACAAGCTGAAACTATCTAATGGCAACGCGCGTTCGAATCTTTAAAGTAGGTAAAAGTACAGGATGAAGGGGGCACAGACTGCAACGTTGACGCTTTATCCTTTACAATGCGTTCCCGTCAGCTGGCTGCGTGGGAATAAAGCAGGGCTCTTCCCTTTCCAGCATGTATAGTCGCTCGCTAGAGGAACCTGCCTTAAACCGACCACCTTGTCTTATCATATAAACTACCTATCCAACACGACTCTATCTCCCCGAACGCGACTTCCAAAACGTTGCTAAATAGTGTATAGAAAGGCTCTAAATATTTGTTTGTAAAGTCTACAGACTATCTATATTCAATTTATAGACTTATGGCCTTACACTTTGCACAAGCTTTTGTCTATAGAATGTCTATGGGTAATTTTCTATTGACAGCCCTGGAATCCTGAAGATTGCCGTTTATGACACGTTTATAGAAAGTGTTTGTAGACTTGCTATAAAAAAATTTTAGCCCAGTATATCGACGGTCCATAGACTTATCTACCGTTTGCATGATTGCAAGACAAATGAGAATCGCATGAATTCGCACAGCTTGCTTCTGTCTGGTTCACGCAAGGAAACACCGGAGGGAATGTAAACTGCTGCACGGGAAGTGAAGCTTTCGGCCTACGAGTTAAGTGAAGTGGAAGAACCTTCTTATTTTGTTTAAATGATGAACATAGAAAGTGCAGGAGCCTCTGCGAAGTACATCAGATCATTTTTGACCCTCTCGAATGGCGAGATTTACTTTTACAGCAACGTTAGTTAAGAGTTATTTCGCCAACCATCTTACCCGATGTGGTTGCTTAGTGGCTTTGGCATTGGGCTGCCAAGCACGGGGTCGCGGGATCGAATACCGGCCACGGCGGCTGCACATAAATGAGGGCGAAATGGAAAGAAAAAGAAACGCCTGTGACATGACACTGGGTACAAGTTAAAGAAACCGAGGTGGTCAAAATCAATCCGCAGTCCCTCACTACGGCGCACCTCATAACCAGATCGTGGTTTTGGCACGTAAAACCCCATAGTTTAACTCTTAACCATATTGTCTTCTGCCGGTGGCGTCACGATCATGCTTATTACCGTCGCGTTTCTTTAGTAAAAGTTTGCGAGAAACTGTTCCTCTCGATATTTGAATTTGATCCTGGGGCCACGACACGTCAGCCATCGTGCCGCCATCGTGCCGCCATGGCCGTCACGATATCGTCATCGACCACGTCATCATTCTGGTGCCGTGGTCATCGTCGTCACGCTGTATCTGAGTCGTTGTCGTCGTCGTCGTCGTTTCGTGCTGCCATCGTCCTCACGACGTATCGTTGCCCTCATATGTCGTGCCGTTATCGTGCCGTTATCGTGCCATCGTCAACACCCGTGTCATCGATCTCGTCTGGCCAACCGTACAGCGGTTTTGCGGATATCGGTCGAGACGTTTCTCTTAGGCGACTTATACAATGCGAAGAAGGGGCAAGGCGTGCAGACACGGACACAACAGAAGAGAGGTGGTCAACGCGAACGCTGTACCCTTCCGAACGCCTTACCCCTTCTCCGCATTATGAATCCTTACCAACCTAGCTCAGCTTTCTGTCGTTCTAAGACTTCTACAGTTATTTTTGTTTTTTGGTCGCCTCTACAATCTATTAACCCGCCGTGGTTGCTCAGTGGCTATGGTGTTGGGCTGCTGAGCACGAGGTCGCGGGATCGAATCCCGGCCACGGTGGCCGCATTTCGATGGGGGCGAAATGCGAAAACACCCGTGTGCTTAGATTTAGGTGCACGTTAAAGAACCCCAGGTGGTCAAAATTTCCGGAGTCCTCCACTACGGCATGCCTCATAATCAGAAAGTGGTTTTGGCACGTAAAACCCCATAATTTAATTTAATTTACAATCTATTAGCTGTACACTGTTGCCCTCCTATGCGCATCTGCGCACCCGTTTCTGAGTTCGTTTGCATATGACCGACCGTTGCGCGCTTATATAATGCCGTTCCCTGAAGCGCTCGCTCATCTCTCCATACGACGCTTACGTTTCAGGATGTGAGCGCGAACACGTGCCTCTGCCTTCCGCTTCAAGTAGCGCGATAGGAAGCGCCTGAAGATGAGCGTAAAATGGGGAAAAAAAAAACGGTCAGAGAAGAAAAGCGAGAGTGCATGCCATCGGTGACGTCAGAGCACCAGGGAACGTCCGTCTGCAAGGGCCGAGATAAAAAAGTCGGAAGGGAAGCCCGACGCGAAAATACAGGGAAAAGAAGACGTAGAAGAAAACTGTACGAGATGTCGGGAGCACCGAAGAGTCCATAAAAAAAAAAAAGGCTTATCATCGCGGAACTCCCGAGCGTCATTCGGGCTCAGAGCGCCAGCAGAAGCAGCTGTGTCTGTGTCAGAATGCGACGGGAAGGAAAAAAAAGACGCTTTTATATATTATTTTTTTTTAAATCTTTGTTACAATCTCTTCGTTTCCACGTCTTGCGCCATTGAGATCCGTCCGCCCTTGCGAGGGGTGTCGAAATGTCGAGCTCTGTTCCCCTATCAAGGCGAGCAAGTTGCCATGGCTCCCTTCGAATAGCGGTTCTCTTTACTTTCCTCCCTGTGTCAGTTCTCTTGCGCGCTTGATTTACCGTTTCGTGTTCGCCCCGGGCGTCTTCTTGTATTGGTTTCATTTTGAAATTGCGCTACGTTCCGCGAAATTCACTGAAACGTCTTGTAGATGTCTGCCTTAGACATCTCCATGCTTTCTTTTATTTCCTTGTTTATTTTCTTGCAGCTTTTATTTAGTCTTGGGTGCGCTCCGTCATGACATTGGTGAGGAATCAATTCATTCATTCATTCTTATTGATGCATAAGCATTCTGTATCTTATTTCAGACTGATTCTATGCGATTACTTCAGTGAACAAATAATTGCTGGCCTGCTTGTAACAGTGATTCATTAGGCCATTCATTCATTCATTCATTCATTCATCCATAGGGATTCCGTACTTCATTCTATAGTGATTATATACGGCTACTTCGGAAAACATGTAATTGTCGGTCTGCTTATAAAACTGATTCATTCATTCATTCATTCATTCATTCATTCATTCATTCATTCATTCATTCATTCATTCATTCATTCATTCATAAGGATGCCGCACTTCATTCTGGAGTGATTATATACGGTTACTTCGGAAAACATGTCTATTGTTGGTCTGCTTAAAAACTGCTTCATTCATTCTTCCTGCAGAATGCATACGGATTCCGTATCTGATTCTACACATTCTATCTCATTCAAGTGATTCTGTACAATTACTTTCGAAAACACGTAATTCGCTCATTTCCTTATAAAACCGCTTCAGTAGGGCATTCATTCACGCAGGTCTGGCGATATTTTTGTAGTATTTCTTTTCAGATTGAAGCCTTTTCGATAAGTCACTGGCTTTCCTAGCAAAGCCCTCCGAGTTTCCATCGAGAATCCGCCCATATGGATTACAGAATCTAGTCCTCGCCTCAGGAATAGAGTTATATGTGGATGTAAGGGCGTAGCGAGTCTCGGAAGAGAACAGCAGTTTACAATAGGCGGCGAGGCACTGGAAGTCGTAAGGGAATACGTCTACTTAGGGCAGGTAGTGACTGCGGATCCGGATCATGAGACAGAAATAATCAGAAGAATAAAAATGGGCTGGGGTGCGTTTGGCAGGCATTCTCAGATCATGAACAGCAGGTTGCCATTATCCCTCAAAAGAAAAGTGTATAATAGCTGTGTCTTACCAGTACTCACCTACGGGGCAGAAACCTGGAGGCTTATGAAAAGGGTTCTACTCAAATTGAGGACGACGCAACGAGCTATGGAAAGAAGAATGATAGGTGTAACGTTAAGGGATAAGAAAAGAGCAGATTGGGTGAGGGAGCAAACGCGAGTTAATGACATCTTAGTTGAAATCAAGAAAAAGAAATGGGCATGGGCAGGACATGTAATGAGGAGGGAAGATAACCGATGATCATTAAGGGTTACGGACTGGATTCCAAGGGAAGGGAAGCGTAGCAGGGGACGGCAGAAAGTTAGGTGGGCGGATGAGATTAAGAAATTTGCAGGGACGACATGGCCACAATTAGTACATGACCGGGGTAGTTGGAGAAATATGGGAGAGGCCTTTGCCCTGCAGTGGGCGTAACCAGGCTGATGATGATGATGATGATGATGATGATGATGATGTAAGGGCGTAAGTCAGCAAAAAGTCAACGGAATTGTAATACGTGTATGAAAAAAGCATAAACATGTCTCGTTCATGTTTTTTTTTCTGCAGCGTACTATAACTAGTCTAACTAGCGTTACAATAGTCATGGCGTAGCGCTACATTGGACCATTATAACAGGATTCTTTTTTCTATACGATATTAAAAAGTTCGCTGTCGCAAACAGCACAATTCGAGTCTTTTATCTGTATTACTCGATGAGGAGGGCAGTAGCACGAGAAATCAAAATGCATAATCGACTAATGAAAAAAATCTCATTGAATAAGTTCGATTAAGTTTTTTAGCCAATGAATTCGCCCTACAATAATTGATTAAACGTGATGCATGCATCTATAGCAAACCAGTTGTGCGGAAGCCCGCAAGGTATAGAAAAGTTCATGAACGGAAACAATTGCCATCCACTCAGCAGTATAGCACGAACCTATAGAAGAAGCACACACGGATTTCTCAAAACGAAACCTTCGCATTTGCTCAGAAACAAGGCTCGCTATTTGCGACAAGGGTGCACGTACCCACCTGTTGAGCCACACGGGTGAGCCTACTTGCGGAGTGAACTCAAACATAAAGGTCAGACATCCACCCGTTCGTAGCAATTGCTACAAAGGAATTGACATAAAAATTGTAACAGCGCAAACACATGCAGTCACAGCTAGAGTACGAAGGACGAGACACAAGCGCTGTGGTTGCATGTGTTTGCGCTGTTACAATTCTTATGCCAAACCCAAACGGAACCCAAACGGGTTCCTCGAAAGAAAAGCCTCATAGTCGAAGAAAAATTTGTCATGGTCTGGGACTCTGAGCTAATCTGAGCTAACCAGGCCGCTAGGAGATGGCAGAGCGAAGTCGAATTTGTCGGCAACACGAAGCAAAGGCAAGAGTTTGACGTAGTAGTTCTGCGGAAACCCGCAACGTGGAAAGAAGTAATGAACGTGAAGTAATTACTTCTGTCCACCTTGCGGGTTTCCGCAGAACTACTACGTCAAACATAAAGGTCGTTCAGTAGTGCTATTTCCAGACCCAAACTACTCACGATGGAATAAGGTGGGAGCGACGTTCGGGAATAATGAATCGATGCTAAAGAACGATAAGAGCGCGCGGGTCCCCTTGCGGTAAAAGAAGGGGGAGTCAAAATCAAGCAATGTAGAGAAGAGAAAAACAAACTCAAGAAAGAAACACGCAGATTCGACGAAACTTTGCAATCTAAAAAAAAAAAAACGACACGAAGCTTGTTTGAGTTGGCGAGGTAGCAGCAGTGTACAGCTGAGGACGGGAGCACAGCCTCGATGCCTGACGCTGTTATCCGTACGCGTCGCGAGGAGGAAGGTGATGCGCGATGCTCTCGTACAGGAGAGAACCCTGACGTGATGTGTACGCGCATAGAAATACGACACGTATCTAAATACATTTAGGAATTCTATGTGTGCTCCCTTGTGTCACACTGGCACATCCATTCTGGGGCGAGCGGCCAAGAATGGACGTACACCCCGTGGCACATATACTACAGCGTGCCACTCAAGTTGTCTACTAGGCCAGGCAGCAGCCTGTGTTGTCCGCTCGGCAAGGGTATACAGCCAGCGAGTGACTCAGGTTATCTATACATACATTCACAAATGTATATCCTGTGAGGAAGTGACGACGAACACCGGATGACGGATGGGGGGGGAGGGGGGGGAGGCAGAAAACGCTCGCTTTAAGACCAACTATAGTCGGATACAACTTTAGAAAAAAGGGGGCGTTTACTCCTCCGAGGCGGGTGCACCAATGGGCGCGCATTCTGGACCGACGTCATGCGCCGGACGGCCGGTGACTTCGCCGCTTCGGTCATCTGGGCGGGGCCTCCCCTTTTTTCTAAAGTTGTATCCGACTATAAAGTGGAGCAAAGAAAAAGGCTATGTCGTGCGACGCCGCAGTGCCCCCCCCCCACACACACACACTTTCCAAATTAGATCCTGAGTTCATCTCTGGTCGAGCGGCCGAGGAAAAAAAAGGAGGGAACTGCGTAGGACGTAGTCGTCGCGTCGCCGTGTTCTTCGCGCGCTCTACGGCAGGGCCCCCCCACCGAGCCACTCCGCGTTGTGCCCGCTCAACGACCCACGCAGAACACGGTCCGATTATCCTCGATCCCATTATAGCCCTCGTTTTGCGGCTTTCCCGTTCACACCCATGCGTAGAGTCGTTGTCTTTGTGGTCGTTGCGGTTGTTGTGGTTGTTGGCTCAAAACATAGCTCGTACCCGCGAGGGGGATTGGCCCCCACCGGAGGCGGTGACGAAAAGCGAACACAACGAAAGACACAGAGGGCTGAAAAAAAAAAATAAGCGATCAAGAAACGAAACGTTGAGGCAACTTAAGCGTTACAACATTTTGAGATTGCTTATTCATAAGAAGAAAAATAATAATGTACAGAGGACAACAGAGTGTAAAATGTTAAGAGTGTAGGGTATTGACCCTACACTCTTAAAACGGTTGCACCCTTTGGGGTGTATATTTGTCCCACAACGATAATCGTCATCTGCCTTGCTTGCGCTTCCTTTCTTGAAAACTCGGCGCTCGCTACTTTCCTGTCGAGAACGCTGTGTCACACTGATAACGCGCAAACCGTTTCGTGACTGGGAAGTACCGGACTCGCGGCGTTAAAGAAAGGAAACGCGGGCAAGACATATGACGATTCTTGTTGTGGGACAAGATAAGCCCCAAAGGCTGGTACTCTTTTAAAGAGTGTATTAGTTATAATTGTTGTCCTCTGAGCGTGTATCCCAATATGGGGAACTTGGCCAAGACACAGGTGAATAAGGCTTGATATAAAAATTGAATTTCACTTGAATATTTTCGAAGCTTCATAAACTTAAGGGGAGGCAGACACTCGAAAATGAATGACGCAGCCTGAGTTGGAAACATACTGAACCTAAAGAGAAAAGCAGGTTTAACTGGGCAACCGCTTGGAATTAATAATAATTTCCTGGACATGGTGCAACTTCGAGCTTTGTTCGCCGCATCGTCGTCTGCAACGTAAGGATGAGAATCTGTACGGGCTACGTGGTTAGACGCATACTGTACAATATAAACCATTATGAGTCATTGGGAACAAGTGTCCCGTGTGGCAGCCCGAAACGCCTAGTTTTAATTAATTTTTTACCTTGGTAGGCGTCTGTCTGATTTTCGCCGTGACTCTTCACAATCAGACGAGCTTTCGTCAGACTCTCTACTTTAAGTAGCAATGTGTGAGTGAGGCCACGGAAAAATTGACCCACAGAAAACAGGGACGGCCAGTATATTAATAAAATTGGCATACTTCTTTTTTATTGTTCTGCGCACAACGTTCTTACACTGTAATTAAATGATCAGTTGGAAAGTGGAACTTAAAGACAAGATGAAAGAACGAACAAAATACGGCATTCGTATCTTGTGTCCAAGTCTGCTTTCGTGCGGCCCCATGCAGTAGCCAAGCGGCGCATTGCGCTCCAAAGCTCGACGTCGCAGGTTCGATCACCTACGGCGGTCGCATTCCGATGGGGATGAAGTGCGAAAAACGCTAATGTGTACTTAGATGCGTAAGGTGTGGGTTCAGCTTTCATTGGCTTTTACCTCGTCATATTCAACACTCCAGTCAAAGCAACAAACAATTTCCCCCTATGCTCTTCTGGGCTTCAATAACTGTGGGCTTCGTGTGTTTGTGACTAACAAAAAAAATATCAAGTTTTTCGATTCCCTTTCGTCTTGTTCATTAGAATTAGGTGGTGCACGTTAAACAACCCCGGATGGTAACAATTAATCATGAGTACCCCCGCTATACGACATGCCTCATAAGCAGATCGTGGTTCTGATGCGTGAAATTCCGCGATTTAATTTAACCTTTCGGTTGTAATAGGGGATTTCCGAAATTTCGCAGTGCGCTTCTCCACACATCTTGTTTGACCCACACATTTTTTTACCCACACATCTTGTTTGACGCCCACATCTTGTCGGACCCACACATCTTGTTTCACCACACTGTCCACACATGTTTTGACCCACACATCTTGTTTGACCGACAAATATTGGCGGATGTCGCCCTAGAAGTGCAACTAAAGCAGGGGGGCAGGAGCTAATGCCGCTATCCATGTTACCATCTCTTCCTTATCTATCATCAATTGTGTTTCCAAGCCAACGCTCGGCCCTATGACACCGTGAGCAGGAGGTCGGCCATATTGTGTAGGGCAATCTAATAATATTGAATGCGCGTATCTCGAAAGCGGTGCCATTCTCAGAAAACGTTCCGATAGACATGCCTTAGAACAATTAACAAAATAATTAAATAATTAGAACGTTCTTAGTGTACTTAAAGCAAATATTCAATTGAGCATTTTGATTTCTCACAGTAGTAATTCATCGAGTAATTTAGTTCAAGGGTTAGAATTGTGCTATCCACCACACGTAACTTAAAAAAAAATTGGTGCAGCTAAACAAACACCTCACATATAGAACTAGTAGTCTTGTGAAGGTTGCGTACGCACGTACGTTTACGACTGCGCAGTTTTTGTCCGGAAAATAATGTACACCGTGCTATTGCAGTAAAGAGAAATGAACACGAAATAAAGGAATTCTGAATCTAAATACCATAGCTTGGCATGCTCGTTCACAAGTACACTGGCTGAAACTTGTTCCGCACTCATTTGACACGCGGGTTATTAATGGTTATTGAACGTTAGGGAGTGCAGAGCCTTAGTGAGTGCCGAAGGGTGCGAGATGTGGACGTGAGATGAACGGGCATGAGTTCCGGTGAAGTTGATTGGACGAAACTATACGGACATGAGTGAGTGTGTGAGTGAGTGAGCCAGTGAGTGAGCGAGTGAGTGAGCGAGTGAGCGAGCGAGTGAGCGAGCGAGTGAGTGAGTGATTGAGTGTTTGCGATCATGTGTGGGGGTGAGTAAGAGCTTGAATGAGTGTCGATGAGTGTGAGTGCACAAGTGTGAGGGAATAAAAGAAAATCTTGGTTAGGTAATGTTGGGGAGCATCCACTTATTCTGCTTACTTATGCTAAATGATACGTATTGGGCAAAGCGTTTACCTCTGCTTTTAGCGCTGTCTTTATTCAGTTATATGTCTAACGAGACCTTGACAAAAAAAAATACTGCTTCAGCCGTGCGAGCAGGCCGATCAATGGGCTCTGTCACTACCACTTTCTTTTTTTCATTCTTTTGTCCTTGTCCGTTCCTCAGACGTCGCATGACATAGCAATATAATGAGAAGCATACATATCTTGAAGCCTGGCTGGGCGCGCAGTTGTTAAACAGCATAAGGGGCATTTACAGGTACGGCTAACCCTAAAGTTACGAAGTGCATAACTCACGCATGTGTCAGTCCGTTTCCGTCTATCCACATCACGTTGTCCCGTTTGTTATGCTGTTTTTTTTCATTCATAGCATTTGCACGCAGTGAATTTTGCCATCATTCTTCGTTCTACTATTTCAATTCTTCGTTCCCATTCGTATTTAATTTCTTTGCCGGCCTGTCAAATTGTGCACAGGCATTGCCGACTCAGTGGCGCCTCTACAACAGAGTCGTTATAGCGGAGCTTACGCGGATATGCCAGCCAGCTTTCGCACGACCGTTCCATTTGCCAGTTTCACGTCATGAACGGAGCTTGACATGGTTTGATTCATGTAGAAGGGGGGTTTGGAAACCTTGGCTGCTATTTTGTCGCCGTCTGCTTAACGAGCAGTAAGTCGTTAAATGCTTACGAAATGATAAGTTCCTAACACGGGGGTGATATCAGAGATTCTAGCCAATAAAGAAGTTTTCGCGAGCGTGCGTGGATGGTCAAGAAGCAAATAAAAAAAAACGCAGCAAAATGATAAGCTCTGCATGCTTCGGCGATTTCGCAGATATCACTAAAGCAGAGCAATGAAAATTGAAAAGTCAATTGAAAAAAAATAAAAGAGCTGGAAGGTGATTCAACGTCTAGTTGAAGTAGATAAAGGGCAATGTCTTCCGCGGGGCGTTAACGCGATGGCGTTAAGGAGCCCGTGTCGCGAAAAATCCGGCGTCGGACGCCGAAGCAGGGTAGCCTCTCGTCGGCAAAGTCCATAGGGGATGCGAAGACGAAGGCAAAAGTCTAGTTGCTGCAATCGGTTGTTTCGAAAACTTGGGTTGTCATGACGCACGGAGTACCCGCCGTCTCGTGCAGGCGCACGAAGTTTTCTAGCGCCGTCTTACCTAGAAAGCGGTATCGATCCCTACGTATACGAAAGGTCGTCCATCCGAGGGCGTCAGGATAATTTCAGTAGCGTGGCATTTTCGATAACGTGCACCCAATACTCGACAACACGAGAAGTTTTGCATTGCGCTCGCACAGAAATGCGGCCGCCGTGACAGGTAGTCGTGTTCACGACCTCGTGCTTAGCAGCATTGCGCCGTCGGCTTTGAGCTATACCGCGCTGAGCCAAGGAAAATGGGAAATGCGTTAAAAAAAAAAATATGGAGGACGCCCAAGCTTCGCCTTTAAGAGTGGAACGCGACAGCACTCAAAGATTCCGGACTGCTTCTCACGCTTCTTGGCAACTGCAGCTTACGTAACCGGGAACGTCTATACCGGGAAATGCTGACGGCGAACGCTATGCACGATGAGAGTTTTCTGGTAGAAACGTGGCCTCTTGCGTGGGCCGATCCCGGACATAGTGCACAGCCGCGCCATAAAATTGTCATTTTCAGGTTTCTGTTATTATGCGAAGCATATTACTAGAGCTCAACCCAGCTGCTCAGGCGCGGCGGTGTCGCGTTCAATACCACGTGACACCGTGACGTCACGACAGAGGAGAAGTGGGGCTCCAACTCGCGCCGTCGATCGCGGCGTCGCCTTCAAGGCTGACCACGTGACACCGTGACGTCACGACAGAGGAGAAACGGGGCTCCAACTCGCGCCGTCGCTTGCGGCGTCGCGGCGGTATATAAGCAGCTGCGCTTGCCTCTGCTAGACACTCACGAGGTGAGATGCCTCCTGGAGACAGAGCTGCTCGTTGGAATGAGAAGCGTAGGTTGCGGCGTGCTACAGAGACTGTTTCTAGGTGGCTTTGCTACGGCGCAGCGACTACGCGCCCCGCATCGGACGCGGTGAGCGTCGAGCAACGCAGCGTTCGGCGCGACAACGAAATGTGCGCCTGAGCAAGCGCCGCACGCCTGAGCCGGCGCCGACGACACCGGCTTTTCTGCGACACGAGCTCCTTAACGCTGTCGCGTTAAAATAAAGGCTAGTATGCTTCGCATCCTGGGCTTAACCTTAGCTAAGCCACAGCCAGTTTTTTGTTCTTCAGTTTTAATATTTCAGTCTGAGAAGATTTAACATAAAAGGCATTAGCTGTCGGTGTTTTTTTTTTCATGACATTTGTTAGTGGGCTGTCATTCTCGAAATTCCCAGGAATGCCTTCGTCGAGAATCTAAGACAAGGTATTAGCAACTTTAGTCGAAGAACGGTGCGGCAATACAACCCGCATGTACCGCATGTCATGTAGCGGGGCGTGGCATATACACATACCTAAATATATACGGCAATTTTCGCTCACGGCACGCCGGACGCCGACACCGGATTCTCTACGACGCGGGACCCGTTCACTTGGTGCACTTGCACGGAAACTGGTTCTGATTAAACTTGAAAGGACGCCGAAGAAGGGTGTAAGGTTGAGCTGCGGTATAGATTACTGTTCCGTTAACGCAAGATGGTCGCTCTTATTGTGAGAGGAGGCTTTCGTAATACAGGAAAGACGCAGGAATAAAAGACCGCATGGTGGCGACGCCACCGTGAGATTTCTGCACTACGCCACCCCGATGCCATGGATTTTGTAAGCGTCTACGCTGGTGAAGTTGACACTCTATCGGTGAACAAGGAGCGCATTCACCGCCTTCTAAAGGAACCGAGCGCCCAAACTCGCAACTTTTGAGAACCTCTCCCGCGGCAACATGACCACAATATGACAGATTATAATTGAAATCAGTGACGTCACGCTGACGTACCGCAATGATTTATTTCTGGCGCGAAATTCGGGAAAGGCTATAGCTTGGGCTTCCATATCTCCAGCAATAATCAAGTATTTTGTTTTCTTTGCCAAATGACTGAAAACCACATTTTGTAGGAAGCCTTTGTCAGTCCGAATTGGTTTGGTGTTCATCGTTTCAGCGTTCCTTTAACTGCCTGTGAAGAAGTTAGCTGCCATTGCACAGGTCTTCAAATTTCTCTGTAGGAAAAACTGGGGTACACCAGTCCATTCTATGATGTAGTTGTACAGGTTGGGGTTTCTCGGACTCCCACGTTACAGTCTACCACTGTTGTCAAATGCATGCAAGACGAACCTCCGCGCTTTGGAGAGCATACAAGGTCAAGCCCTACGCAGGTGTTTAGGGCTGCCTCGGTGCACCTCAACAGCAGCAACAATTGCCATCGCGGGAGACCATATGATCCAGACACGTGTAGCTGTCGACTCTCTCAGAGCGCACATTCGCCATCTGTCAAGGATCCCCGACCATCATTTGGCCTCTCTACCATCCGAGAAACCCCAAGCGACCTTTTCAAGAGTGATTAATGCTCATCAAAAGTGCATACCTACACCGGCGGTGAAGCCTTCATCTCCACTGTGGTGCCTGCGACAGCCTCAAGTGAATTTTACTATTCCTGGAATTACAAAATGTCCAATCATCCATCACCGGCTCTGAAGCAACTTACGCTCCTATTAATGCACCAGACGTATCATGACCGCACACATATATATACCAACGGTTCGACCTTACCTACCAGCTCAACTGCCGCATTCATCGTTTGAGCTAAGCAGGTTATAGTAAGTTTCAAATTGTCACACATGACTACATCTACGTCGGCAGAACTTGCAGCTCTCCATGCCGCTATGACGTATGTCGCCGAAGAGCCAACAGAGAAATGGGTTGTATTTTGTGATTCTAAGGCAGCTCTTCACAGTATCAAGTCTGCATTACACCGCAGAACTTACGAGCAGATGATATCTGACATCAGTGAGGTGCACCACCATGCTCTGGAAAGTGGGCAAAACGTCATATTTCAATGGATTCCTGCTCACTGTGGCATCGTCGGCAACAGCCTAGCTGACAAGGCTGCCCGGTCTGCCCACGAAGACACCCAGACGCGTCCAACACCTTTTGCGAGGTCGGACGCTGCCAGGGAACTTCGCCTACTTGCACACAAAAAGTCACAAGATCTCTGGATTTCAAGTGCCTTCAATTGCAGATTACGTAAACTGGACCCCACGCTACGGGTAAAACTGCCATCTAGCCTTTCCCGCGACGAAACAACCTTGCTGTGCCCTTTGTGGCTGGCAGTGGCGTTCACGAACGCATACTCCTATCGTTTGGGAATGGCTGAGAGTCCGACGTGCGACTCCTGTGGGTACGACGAAACCATCGAGCACCTATTGTGTAGCTGTCCTCGCTACGATGTACAACGCCTCTCTCTGCGGGCGACTTTGCACCGACTAGACTCAAGCCCGTTCACTGAGTCAAAGATACTCGGATCACGGCCACACCCGTCACTCGCACGAAAAGCTATTCGTGCACTAGTGCAATACTTGAAGTGCGCCTGCTTAGACCATTTATAGTGCCCCTCTGTATAGTGTGCCCCCACACGCGTTCAGTGCTTACTCTCTCCCTTTTTTCTCTTTCGATTCCCCTTTCGCCCACCTCCAGTGTAGGGTAGCAAACCGGGTGCTCTTCTGGTTGACCTCCCTGCCCTTTCCTGTCCTTGCTTTCTCTTTAACTGCCCGTCTGCCGAATCATGAATGAGAAAGGTTGTACGACTCGTCAGACATTTCCGTTAGCGCATGATTCCGTTGATCCGCTTCCCGTCTAACGTATCCTTTGTCGTCATGGAGTGACAACTTATCGCGAAAAAAAAAACATTAATAAACATAAGGGAAGCACTGCGTCCGCTGCTCGCTAGTGCAGCCGTCCCCTTGCACAACTGCATGGACGCCGCTTCCTCTTCGCTCACTGAGAACGCTAAGAGTGAGCGGCACCAATTTCCGAGGCCACAGTAAGAAGGAACTGCGCAGAGGCTTCCTGACGCGACTGATACCCGTATCCGTCACAGAGAACTGTCTCATTAACAGGCTAATTCGTTTCTTTATTATTTCTTTCTTTATTCGTTCCTACAGCGTTCCTATAGGTTATATACGATGAAGGCCAAGGTCGTTTGGCACGCACACACACACACACACGCCCACGCCAGTATTCTAGATTGTGCAACTTGCCATGGCGTAGAGCGTACATGTATATATACATATATACACGTAGGGAAACGTATGTAACATCTGTCGGCTTCTGAAACGCAGCATCCACATTAGCGCAGCTATGACTTGCCGCTCTGTTCTCCAGCTGCCCGACTCGCTGGCGCCGTTTCTGGTGTGGGCGGTGACGGATGGCAAAAAACAAAAGAGATGTTGGAATGGCTCGAGAGGTTGGTGACCGCGCGGCGCGCCAGTCGGAGCGCCTGGCGCCCGCGTGAGAATTGGGCTATAACATGACATTGAATTTGCGTTAGCGTTACATTTGCAAAAAAGAAAGAAAAAGAATGCATATCAGCGGAATTATTTCGTACTGCAATTTCTCTCGCTAGCGCTAAACATTTGTCTTAAGTTTGCGCTAACGTAAGATTAAACTTGAGATCCACCTATCTTTATTTTTTTTACGCGAGAAGGTTCGTATCAAAGACTGGAAGGTGCCGCATCATGCGGTTATCTAATAACTAATGCGATTAACTGCATCAGTTGTGTCACTGACCGCACAACGAACTCAGCTAATTAGCACCTGCCGCACAGCAGCTACCGCGACAAAAACAAACGATGGTTGAAATGGCAATAATATAGGAAATCTGAGACCAGGTTCACAAACATTCTGTTACGCAAGAATGCTTCCTCAGTCGTGACGTTTCGGTTCAACAGCGCGATGACTGCATGATCGCCACGGCGGCAGCCGATCGCGGACGGCATGTTACAGAACTTTAGTTTCATCGATTGCTCGATTAGTGTGGATTGACGTCCATTGCTGAGTTTGTTCTCCCAAGACGAAAAGGAACATAAAAAAAATTGGGGGGGGGAGGGGGGGTAAGCCCACACCACCCGAAGGTATAACGGTCTGAAAAAAAAACAATCATAATATAAATGAAAAGGGATCGTCCATGCTGACAATCCAAAAGAGATTTAGAAAAAAAAAAGCCAATGAAAGATAAAAAGAAAAGGTTTGCGGAGCTGAAGCCACTTATGGAAGGCAGAGCAGAGTATGAAGAGGGAATAGGCCGCGAGTAAAGGGCAGCGCTGATCCACCGAATAGCTTGCTCCTGTATGTTCCATTAAAAGCTAATCATGAGCAGTAAAACAGCGCTAAACAACAGCACAAGGAGACGGACACAGACAACAGTGCTGATTAACAACCAAGTGTCTTTATTCATTCAGTCAGCATGTATATACTCCGCCGCTACCTCAAAGCACAGAATCAACAGAATTCAGCATGCGCAGCGGCGAAAAGTACAATTATTGTGATACGAAGGCAATCTCCTTCGGAAGGAGAGAAGTAGAGGGATGGCTTACACATGCTTCGCCGCTAATAGGAATGTGGAAAGCTTCGGAAATAAACCAGCGCTTATGTCTGTGCTTCAAAGTGTTGTTTACACTGGCTTTACTCAACAACAAAGTATAACAAAAACATAGACGTTTCGCCACCTATGCGGGTGGCATCGTCAGTACACAATGGCAACAAATGAGAAATACATCCTATTTATCTATGAAAGTGCCGTAAACATCCGGCAGGGGGCCACGGTTAGAGTTACATGAAGATTGATTACGACGGATGAACCATGATTCTGCGAACTTCCTTGGGCCCCATCGGTGTTCCCGTGCTAGTGTGGTTACATTGTTAAAATCAAACATGTGTCCCTTTGATAAACAATGATCAACCAATTCTGTCTTGGCACGTGTAGCATGGGTGGCTTTCGTAGCATCTCTTAGATGTTCCTTGATACGGGTGCGACGTCGCCGCCCTGTCTCGCCAATGTAGCTGGCATCACAGTCCGAGCAGTTGACCTTGTAGACGACACCACTTTGTTCGTCCGGAGGTGTGCGGTCCTTTGGCTTCGGGAACACGTTTGCCAACGTGTACGAGGGTGTAAACACAGTTCGAACACCTAAAGGCCGTAAAGCCCTGCGCACTGCTTCTGATACACCGCGGACATACGGAATGCATAGTATTCCCGAAGCCAAAGGACCGCACACCTCCGGACGAACAAAGTGGTGTCGTCTACAAGGTCAACTGCTCGGACTGTGATGCCAGCTACATTGGCGAGACAGGGCGGCGACGTCGCACCCGTATCAAGGAACATCTAAGAGATGCTACGAAAGCCACCCATGCTACACGTGCCAAGACAGAATTGGTTGATCATTGTTTATCAAAGGGACACATGTTTGATTTTAACAATGTAACCACACTAGCACGGGAACACCGATGGGGCCCAAGGAAGTTCGTAGAATCATGGTTCATCCGTCGTAATCAATCTTCATGTAACTCTAACCGTGGCCCCCTGCCGGATGTTTACGGCACTTTCATAGATAAATAGGATGTATTTCTCATTTGTTGCCATTGTGTACTGACGATGCCACCCGCATAGGTGGCGAAACGTCTATGTTTTTGTTATACTTTGTTGTTGAGTAAAGCCAGTGTAAACAACACTTTGAAGCATGAATTCCCCTGGCTTTTGGAACATTTTCTCACGCTTTTGTCTGTGTCCCTCTCCTTGTCCTCTTGTTTAGCGCTGTTTTAGTGCTCATAATCATGAACCAACCAGCCCAAATGCGTACTCTTCTTAAAAGCTAAGCTTCGGCAGCGATGCGCATGCTTTGTGATTCTGCAAGTTTATTGCAGATATGTTGAAGATTCAAGACGGCCATCTGCAGTCCAGAGAGAAGGGGAGCGGCCATCTTCAGTCCAGAGAGAGCAGAACAGTGTGTGCACCCCGTGCCGCAGGGGGGTCCAAGTACATCGCAAGGCTCCTAGGTAAGGTGACCTGGCCGGGAGCAGCATTGTCTGCAAGCCCGAGTATGTCTGTTCTGCACGAGTAGCCAGGGCATCCGCCGAGCAGATTGACGTGTGAGAGTAAGGCACCGCTTATGACAGACACCGTAGTGTAGCGTCTCGGATTAACTTCGACCACTTGAGGCGCCAGTTTGCTCCGGCTTTTGGACTTCAGCAACATGTTTTGTCGAGCGCACACTCGTTGCTGCAAAACTGGCAGCCCCTTACATTGAGTATGTGGACTACGGCGGGTGTTTTATCCCCTAGCAAGTCGCCAAACGCACCGCTTTAATGAAATTACGACGTCTCCTGTGACTCCCTCAGTTGCTCTACAGTGTTCAAAGGTCGCCGGCCTCTCGTTCTCGAAGTCACATGCTCTGATTCGTGCAATACACCCAAATTTGCTAACATAGCACTATGAATTGATCAATCAATCAATCAACATAACGATCAACAATCAACAATTGAGTCAATCAACAATCAACAATTGATTGTTGATCAATCAATCAACAATCAATCAATTAACATAAAAGTTCATTTCGCAAGCAACAGCAGCTCAATCGGCACAATTTCAGTAGTGATAAATAATGACATACAGACATAAGTAGATGAAGTAATAAACAGACAATATATCGGCAGTAAGCAATATTGCGAAACTAAGGCTTCATTGCTCGAAAAAAAAAGTATTCGACAGAAGCCATCCCACGATGACTGACGACGGTACAATGCATTTATCATAGAAGCGATACAGCGACACAAAGCATTGCCGCCGTTGAAACAGCTTATGTATGCGTACTTGAACAGGACGCCTCTCTGGCGCTTTCTTATCAGCACTCTGCGCCATCTGACGGCGCCGCTGTGAAACCTGCGCTTGGGCTCCGAAATCCGTAGCGCCCCGGTGCGCGCGAACCCCGGGAAACGCATTATGCGGCGGCAACACTGTGCAACTCTGATTGATTACTTGGCGGAGCTGCGATCATGACAGTTCTCGTCCTACCGTTCGAGCTTTCCCGCAGGTGAACCTGAGGAATATTTTTACATAAGCTAGTAGTTTCACCATTTTTTTTCTTTGCCACCATGTCTTTGCGGGCTTATGCGTCAAGTCTATTTCTCGGTTCGTTTTCCAACAGCGACGTTTTCAAATGGATATTTGTGCTGTGTATCGCGCAAAAAATACATTGACAGATTTTTAATACATACGTTGTCCGCGCCGCCACTTTGTTGCGTAAGATATTTTTGCCTGCTAGGACATGACGTACTAGCTCGTGTGCCTAAAATGCCTCTGCCTTGATTTAGAAAAAGAAAACGTTCTTTTGTTTAATTGCATTCTGTAACCTTGCCTGTCAGGACTTGGCTACGTTCAAGAGACATTTTCGCGACGTCCGTGAATTGTCGCTTGTGTGATGTACTCGAAACAATTGATCTGTAAGCTGCAGGGTTGCCATTTTATTTTGGGATGTGCTTCGACGAGCTCTTCACAAAGATTTTGATTTAAATTCTCATTCTTTGGGATATCTCGTGCCAAATACAGTTGTGACGATGTGCCCTTTGACGTGTTTCTGCCCATTGGAATGCATAGCCCGTGGGAAAACACGCATGCTGGATAGAGATTACGGAACCCATAATTTCATCAGCGACTCATTTTCCTCAAATGATCGTCGAACTGGTAGATCTATACGAACAAATCGAATTCCGTCCAGATTGGTGTTCCTCATTGGTATGGTGCTTATCCTTGGCGCCATTTTCCTGTTTCTTGCGAACATTGACCGCAACCTGAGCGGCGCGTTTAAATAATGAAGCACTCTACGGTGCTGTCTGGATGCGTCATCGTAGCCGTGCAACTAGAAGAGGCTTCTTAGCTCTTTTATCTGCTTGTTTCCCGCAGGAGTCATGCGTGCCTGAATAAATACCGCGAAAATTAATTCAAATGCACTTAGGTATCCCTACGTGGATGCATGCGAAAGTATTGCGACGTCTTGCCGACTACGACTCGTCTTACGAAGCGTCATGCCATTGCTCTCGCGTTGCCTTGTATCATTTCTCACGTGACGTGCGTCGGCCTCGTTCGAGTACTTGCGTGGACGTCCAAAGGAGCCGGGCGCAGCTACCGACTGAGAAGTCGAAGGTTCGTTCATCGGAGGGCACGGCAGAACACGCCGAAATCGCCGCACCGACTCGCAGATCCGCGACGCATGGAGCTATATATAGACCGGCCATAGGTGCGGTCTGTCTCTGTGACCGCGCGTCCTTTTGTACAGTCGCGATCAATTTGAAGGTGGTCGCTCGAGCGGCGACCGAAACTAGGAGCAGCGCCACGTTACGTCATCACCGTCAGTCAAGAGGGAAACATCAGGTAGCTACCCTCTCTCTCTTTTGCTGTTCCCTGAGCAGCTGTCACTCCCGTCTGGCAACTCGCAGCTTTTCGTCACCCTTCACGAGATAACCTGCGAATTCATTTCGACTGCCTTATCAGCTATTGCACAGAGGCGTCATTGTTAGCCAATGTATGCGTGAGGCAGGGATGCACACACATCATTGCCATCATCATCATCATCATCATCATCATCATCATCATCATCATCATCAGCCTGGTTACGCCCACTGCAGGGCAAAGGCCTCTCCCGTATTTCTCCAACAACCCCGGTCATGTACTAATTGTGGCCATGCCGTCCCTGCAAATTTCTTAATCTCATCCGCCCACCTAACTTTCTGCCGTCCCCTGCTACGCTTCCCTTCCCTTGGAATCCAGTCCGTAACCCTTAACGACCATCGGTTATCTTCCCTCCTCATTACATGTCCTGCCCATGCCCATTTCTTTTTCTTGATTTCAACTAAGATGTCATTAACTCGCGTTTGTTCCCTCACCCAATCTGCTCTTTTCTTATCTCTTAACGTTACACCTATCATTCTTCTTTCCATAGCTCGTTGCGTCGTCCTCAATTTGAGTAGAACCCTTTTCGTAAGCCTCCAGGTTTCTGCCCCGTAGGTGAGTACTGGTAAGACACAGCTATTATACACTTTTCTCTTGAGGGATAATGGCAACCTGCTGTTCATGATCTGAGAATGCCTGCCAAACGCACCCCAGCCCATTCTTATTCTTCTGATTATTTCTGTCTCATGATCCGGATCCGCAGTCACTACCTGCCCTAAGTAGATGTATTCCCTTACCACTTCCAGTGCCTCACTGCCTATTGTAAACTGCTGTTCTCTTCCGAGAGTGTTACATCATTGCCATGAAAGGTAACAAACACAAAAATGTGGCGAGTTAGTCTTGGGGGTGATGGTTGCAGTCTGGACGAGAGTAAAAGGGGAAGAAGGTAGCGCAATTTTTATCTTCGCAGTTACGAAATCGGCCGCTATGCTGCTTGGAAGGTCCGCTGGTCGCAGCTCGAGCGATCACCTTCAAATTGATCGCGACTGTACCATCTCCGTCGAAGGTTCGTCCATCGGTGTGCCCGGCGGAACTCGCCGAAATCGCCGCACCTACTGGCAGTGGGCCAGTGCCGGCAGCGCTTTCGCAGAGGGAGGGGGCAGTATGGGAACGCTGCCACGATAATCGGCGTCGGAGCCAGCCGCGGAAGAAGAGACGCGGGCTGTGGCACGAGCACGTCTCTGAGACCACGTGACTTTTATGCGAAGCATATTACGAGAGCTCAACCCAGCTCCTCAGGCGCGGCGGTGTCGCCTTGAAACCACGTGACACCCTGACGTCACGACAGAGGAGAAGTGGCTTTGGCTCAACTCTTGCAAGACGGGCTGGGTGGGAATCGAACCAGGGTCTCCGGAGTGTGGGACGGAGACGCTACCACTGAGCCACGAGTACGATGCTTCAAAGCGGTACAAAAGCGCCTCTAGTGAATGCGGTGTTGCCTTAGAAACGAGCTGTTTATAAGGCGTGCGTCTCTTGCTCAGGCGCACATTTCGTTGCCGCGCCGAACGCTGCTTTGCTCGACGCTCACCGCGTCCAATGCGGGGCGCGTAGTCGCTGCCCTGTAGCCCATTGTCTTACACCCCTTGGCGGGTCGACGGGAACGCTGTCGCGTTCCACTCTTGAAGGCGAAGCAGTAATGCATGAGTTGTTTCTTCGTCTAGCCGAACCAAATATAGCCAAGCAACAGCAGTTCACCAGGCTAAACAGTGGTTCAACAACTAAAATAAAGGCTAGTATGCTTCGCATCCTGGGCTTAACCTTACCTAAGCCACAGCCATTTTTTTTGTACCATCTCCGGGCACGCCGCCGGATTTTCCGCTTCACGAGCCCGATAATAACTGTCGCATTAAAATGTGAAACTGCGGCATATGCATTACCTGCGTCGCACGTCGATGGTGCGCGAGACGGGAGCGAAAGAAAACCATCGGCGTTTGTCAGCGCTCAAAGAAAGGATTAGGTAGACTTAGCCTGACCTCTGTCGGTCCGTTCCTCTAGGGCCAGTGCATGCACCCCGAGCATATGCGCACAGAACCCCACTGAGAACGCTAATGTGTGCGCATGCGCGCAAAGCTTGTTGCAGTATAGCGGAAGCCAGCACGCTGCGCTGGCTCCGGCAGAGCCGATTGAACGGAACGCGACGGCACGTCCACTAGGCGTCATCGCGTTTGCAGTCAGACACACTTGGCCGTCTCTGGAGTCCGCCCTGACCAATCAACAAGTGGGCCGCGCACCTGCGTCGATACCAGGACAGCACGGCGACGCCAACCGCGACGACGGGAAGGGAACGCGCCCTCGACCGTCCGTCCAAATGCTTCCGCAACAATAAAGTATTCTGCCTCGTATAGAAGTCCTTCAGTTCTCGTAGGGGGCCATAAGTAGTGGGCAAAGCGTGGCCAGGGTCCTCCCATGTTTTGGAAAAATGGAAGGACTCTGGCGTGGCGTACTGCACCGGCTGGCCGCAGCGAACCTCGGAATGACGGTGCGTCCGCTGTGGCTTCGCCGTTTCTTTGTAGCCGAACGTGCTGCAACGTACTCCTCAACCTCCACGTGCGACTCGCGCATGCGCCGAACGATAGCAGGAGAGCACGGCGGCGCCCATTGCGGAGGCGCAAACGTGCCTCGAATGTCCAAAAAACCCCAGACAAAGCCGAAACACCGCCGGCTACATTAGCCCTTAAGGGAAAGGAAGAGAAGACCGATGAAGGGCGACTTATTGCGCACTTGGTATTTTTATTAATCCGGAATTAAAGGAGAGGCTGGCTCACCGTTCCTGCAGCCACTATTCGAATACGAGTCAACTCGCGTAAGCAGTATACGCCGTTGGAAAGAAATTGTCGACCATGAAACTATTGTTTAGCGGTCACATTTCTCTGCACACACACACACACACACACACACACACACACACACACACACACACACACACACACACACACACACACACACACACACACACACACACACACATATATATATATATATATATATATATATATATATATATATATATATATATATATATATATATATATATAATGTCATCATGCACGAACCGACGAGTGGAGACACGTGCGTGTGCACAATTTTCCGTGTTCAGTACGTATGATTCAACCAGCATTTACTGCGTAACTTCTTTCGCTCTATCTACAGAAGGCAGTCGGTATTTTTAGCGCGTGGGTGAAGGATGGCAGCACAAGGGCGCACGGGTTGCTGACCGACTGGCACCAACAGGCAGGTGCAGCGCCTACGCGCAGGGGTGCACCAGGTGCACGTGTGCGCAGTGCGGGTTGGAGGCTCGGCTGCATTGGCGATCCGGACTTCTGCACAGTATGGGCAAAACGTCGATGTAAAAAAAAGAAGAAAGTCAGTACTATTATTATGGCTTGAAGGTATTGATTGATTGATTCGTCAGGTTTTACGTGTCAAAACCGCGATCTTATTATGATACACGCCCTATAGCAAAGGAGGGGGGAGCGGGACGGGCTCTCCGGGTTAATTCCGACCACTTGGGGTTCCTTAACGTGCGTTCAATGCAGGGTACACGAGTGTTATTTTGCAACCGTTTTACACGTCACTGAAAAAATCACAAGAAAGGAAACGACCGCAGAAAAATGTTCACTTAGAGTGTGGTCAGTGTCTTTCGTGTGCCAAGTTGATCCCCTACCGGATCAGATGATATCAAGCCCTTGATCACATGCCACTGTAATATTGCACAAATACCAAATTCATAATCATTCATGCGAAGTGATAAATATTGTCGAGCAAAAATTATTTTGTCAATGTATAGCACCAGTACTGAAATAGTGATCCCAGCGTTCCCAAAGAAATGTATTTGTGCTCTATATGTTGTTCTCCAACACCTTCCTCTTAAACTGCAAGACAACATTCTTTGCCTGAGGTTGTGCTAGTAGTATAAGCCTTTCTGGTGATCAAATGGCGTCAGCATTCACCAATTGTGTCATGCGCACCAAAGTTGGCAATGAAACAATATTAGAGATGTACGTCTGCCGTTTCACATGTGGGGCAGAAAAAAAAGCTGCTTTTAATTAGGGCCCTTTATTTCTTAGAATTTAACATACAACTTAAGCAGGTGTTCTAGTTCGGCTCAAGCGCACACTGAGTGGACATAGCACACTGCAGTCCACTCATTTTGTTCAGCCGTTCTTAACATTTGGGCACCATGCCAGTAAAACGGTCTACGTCTTCAATCAGAAAGGACCATTGTTTCTTTTTGTGACACTATAGTGGATCAGCATTAGCATGCTATGCCACGCACGCCAGCTGTAGCGGTGCACTTAATAAGCATGTCAGTCTGAAATATTGCACCAAATGTGCGATTCTATTTCTCCATGTTCCACAGGCCTTGAGTAGACTGCACTGCATGTGCATCTCATGTGCCAGTATAGACTTACACTGGCATGAAAATGAATGGATCCATATGTAAAAGCCACATTTGCCGCTTCCCCCGAATACAGCCAATAAAAAACACTATACCCTCAGGTAAACTGCACTCTGAACGGTTGCATTCAGTTAAACGGTTGCGTGCAATACTAGTGGCAGCAGAACTGAGCGCAAGTATGTGGAAAGTGCATATTAAGAAAGATAAAAACAGCATACAGAAAGGCTGTTTCCTGTCTCTACACAGACACAACCTTCCATCATGGCTCATAGATGCTTGAGGGAGCAGTAATAAATGGAACTTGTTTCATAAAGAAAAAAGTTATTCAGCGTGGTTGGTATGAATGTGACTAATACGTCAGGTCCTTAGTAAATGCAACTTCTTTACAGAAAGCTTAGAAATCCTAATTATCAATGCTCGAAAAAATTGCCTTACTTAATGTCGTAATAAATTGTTTGTAATACGGGTACAGGGACCAATGAGCTTTTTCTGACAGCATTTCTATACGTAGTACACGTGATTTTCGAATAAAGCAATCAGCGCAGAGAAAGAACAGGCTAATACTTGGACAGAAGTGAAGGCTTAAAAGGCAGCAAAGGCGCATTCACACTGCTCTATCGAATGTGTCTTTATGGTTACCAATGTTCTAAAAGAGTAATTTTGCCTAAATCAGGGCTCCAAAAACTATACCAATGCCACACACATATGCGCGCAGACGCACGCACACACACACGCACGCACACAAAACTGATTTGTGGTGCTTTCAAAAGTTACTGATTGAAAATACAAGTTAACTGTGACTGGCCTCCCATTGTGTCATGGCGTCTGGCACCAAGAGACCGCCGCATCCGAATTTCGGTGACATGAATAGACTTCTGTTTCAAGTCTGAAGCCGCACTACACTTGGCGGACGTTTTCAGCAGTCACACTAAAAGTTATGTATTAATTATTAATATTTTAATATTATCGAACAAGGAATTGAGGTTCTGTAGCATACTTACTCAGTTGACGGCTACCCATTATTGGTATAGAAACGAGACAAAAATTTTGTGATATACGCCTAAAAAACACTAAGTGCCTTCTCGTCATTACAAAGAATAACAAAAAACCCTCATCATCATTGTTTCAATATCAAATGCAAATTGAATACGGTAAACTTCAAAAGGGAAAGGCCATTTTTCTTACTGACAAATGGCACAACACAGAACTTCCTTTCTTGAAGCTGACAGCATTTAGACATCGCAATTTGTCAAGCTAGAATTCAGACTTATAGTTATAACTAAATTTAAAATCTAGATAGATTTCTTCACCAATTAATTCAAGTGTAACTCGCTTTCATATATGTCTGAAAATACTGTAAGAATTTCATGTTTTTAAGGCTATATAATGCATCACATTTATTTTTGACTCGCAGATTATGCTCAATCAGCAGTTTTGTCAGCCAGTCTCTGCCAATGTTTTGATAGAGTGCGACAGAATATTAGCCCACGCCGGATAGTTCCTAGTAGCCTATGAAATTCGGACATTTCTCAGCTGATGCAGGTAGCCCAAACGACTACTTAAACTACAACAGCAATATACTAGCACCATGGCTATTAACAGGCTTAAGGTGTGCTTGCTTATGTCAATGAAACAGTACAAATGTGATAGCCCACTATTGAAAACACGAAATGCACATTGCGTTAGCCTTGTTTCGTGTCTCAAATTTATGGTCATTGCTTTCTCCAAATTAACTCTACATTACTTCAAGGTCACATTCAACGACCGCTGTGAATCGCTTCTTCCAAGCTTTCCTCTTGCAGTGAGAAAGGGCACCGGACTTCTCTCTACGATTGGCACAGAATTTCATAGCGTACAGAGACTTTCAAATGCGACCTTGAAGTGAAGACAAGTGCTTTGAAAAACAAAAAGACTGATTATCTCGGAACAAAGGAAATGGAAAAAGATGCAGACTACATCGGCTTCACACTCCTTTGTGACAACACTGCAGGCGACATTGATGTCTTGACAGCCACATGGTCTAGTGCAGAACAGGAACCACTCAGTAAAAATAGAATGAAGGCCAACTGAAGGTTAAGGTATCTTATGTAAAGAATTAAAAAAAATTATATGCATTCAATCAAAACAATACACGCAAAAGTAATTTAAAGCTTAACATGATTCGCGTATGGTCTTTTTTACATTTCATACAGGAACATTGAACAAAGGTCGCACAGTACTAAATTTCTTGACCTTAAAATTCCAAGTTTCATATAGCTGATGTGTAAGGGGGATAATTTCTTTGCGCTCAAGATAGCAGTGCCCGTCATATTTTTGAACCACACTGAAGGTTCAGTTTTTATGAAATGTTGAATATGTATGCTTATGAGCTGCTAAGGGTTGTGTTTTACTTCCTGGTGGCTTCTCTTGAAACAGTTTCATAAACTGGTGCTCTTTACTGCCATCATTGTGCAAAAAAGGTCTCAGCTGTAGGCGGCTGTGACCTTCGGTGACCGCACTTGTTTGTTACCTGCCGTTGGTATTATTCGCATTGCCTTCATGCCTAATACTGGATTATACACACTTTCATGAGCTAATTGTGGGGCCTTTAGCAGTAATTTATCGTCTTGACCCTGCCGGCCCCCACCTTTTTGAGTCTGTTTTGCCGAGCCGCACCCTCCCCCCCCCCCCCACCTCTAATTCGTCGAGGCTATCCTGTACTCTCGCTGGCAACGTCTTCGAAATTTTGACATTTTTTCTCATTGTCTTCACAGTGGCTAGAAGCGTATGGCTTGGAGACGTCAAGTGCTAGCCATCTTGAAGATGTCTAAACTATAGCATGACACAGCGCTAGCTGCTTCTAGCCTGCTCGAGATGTGTCAAGCTAGCTAGTAGCCAACTTGTGCTTCCTGGGACGTGATTTCCTTCGTACCCGGCTTTCTTTCGCGGCAGCAGGTCGAACGGCTCTCGACTGCCCTCGGCGTCACCAAACTGCTCCTGTTCTGCAATTGGATCACAGCGCCCCGTTGAGCTTGGTCCGTCCTTTTTAGGCGTGAAATGCTTTTAGCTCCCATTTTTGGCGACTTTCGAGTGACCTTGAGCCAAAAGCCAGTGCCGTAATTAGGACACTCAAACGAGAACATCCGGGCAAGTTGACAAGGAAATTTATTCACCGGTAGGCACGCTTACAACTGTGGTATGAACGTAAAGTACTGTATAAGGTATAGCACATGTTGATACTTGATGTAAACAAAACAGATCAGCAAATGAAATGATAAATGGTGTCTGCTTGACACTGGCTTTGCCACACACAACAATAACAAAACATCATTACAGCGTCCACGCAAAAGTACTATTGTCAGCCTCGAATTTATGGAAGACACCCGGGGCACATACAAATACAAAGTGTCAACTCAGGGAAATAGAATTTGAGCATTATTCTGGCTGTAGAAAGACTTTGCCTCGGGAGACGGTTAGGTACTGCGTAGACCAATGGCGAAGAAACTCGGCTTCATCGAGTTTGAGAAACTGTTCTTCAAGATGACCCCATACTATCACCCATGGTTTGCGCATTCTGGGGTACATTGCTCTGTTTGACTGCCGAGATCATTCTGCAATGTTGCGGAAGCACCACAAAACGTAGCTAGCACTGTAGTAGACGAGACTCGCAAACCGATCTTGGCGCTGTGATGGCCGCATGATGAATATTTCAAAATCCTTGCAACAAGCTTCTGGAAAGTACGTGCTAGAACGCAGTCCTTTACTGCATGCGCGTTGGTCTCTGTGCGCAATGAATGCACTTATCATTCGCTACCATATGCCAGCGTTCAAGCATGTCTCTTGTAGGTAGAATATATATTGCATGATATTGCCCATGAAAATCCTTCACTTGAGAGGGCAAATCTGTCTCACACAACATTTCACAAAGCCTGGAAACTGGTGTCTCACGCCACTTTGTAATTATTAGTTGTACAAGCCGCAGCATGCTGCACGCAGGACGCAGCACGCAGCCGCCGTATACTGCGGTGCTGGCGTTACCGCTGTCGGACGCAAGTTGCCTGTACTCTGCGGCATAAGTGTTCGACAGTAATGGCCCATACAATAAAGTAGCAGTGGCCTACGTGGGTACTCATCATCATCAAGTAGATCACATGCACTTTTAGTGCACAGCGACCTACCAAATGTAACTATGCACGACAAGCTCCATCGTCCGCTGCATTTCGGCAGACGCAAAAACTGCTGCGCAACCTAGTGAGACTTGCTTAGCCAGAACTATAGGAAAATAAGCGAGTTTGCTACGCGTACTGTTGGTGACGGCGGGAGAGCAGCTTATGTGTTTGGAAAAAGTTTATTTCGACAAGAGACGATACGCACACCGAGTCACAATCACGGCACGACGCAATAAAGAGAGACGTATTTGCCAGCGGTAGTGGCGATGCAGAAAGTGTTGTCTCTGGCCACCCCAACCCTTTTTACAGGACCGCACTACATACGCTGGTTACTGCCAAAACAAGTTACACAAAATGTTGCTTCCCAGTTCTTCCAAATGTTTGTTCACAATACCACTCAAGTTGTAACTTCTAGTACGCTGAAGGTTCATTTGTCATTTCCAATAGCGATGTTCAAGAGGCAGATACAGTCCACCATGCACTTCATTATCATCTTTTGGCCACGAGCGCTCATCTAAACGCCAGCGGTCGGCGAGTTCCACGGTGTAGATTTTGCGTGGACGGATGGATGGATGTCATGAGCGTCCCGTTTGAAACGGGATGGTGGGCTGCGCCACCAAGCTCCTGCTATTATACTGCTTAATACCCTACCTAGGTTAAAAAGGCAAAAGAAAAATAAAACCATATGAACTCCCGCAAACAAATTTTCTGATCCCATATTGGGAACTTTGCTTTCGTGCGTCTCCGCTTTTTGTCGTTTCGCTACTTTTCTTCCGCCGATCTTCCAATCGCCTCTTACTAATCTCTAGTGCGTTGTTTACTTTTCCCCTGCTCTCGCTGAAAACAAGGGTTTCAAGGAGGCCAGTGGTGCCTAAATCGACCGCTGGGTAGACGTCTTCACATTCTAATAAAACCTGCTCCGTCGTTTCTCTAGCTTTACCGCAGCAAGCATATGCTTCTTCTTCCTTCTTATATCTGGCTTTATAGCTGCGTGTTCTAAGGCATGCCAACTTCACTTCGAAAAGAGCTTCCCTTTGAGTTCTCATAAATTGCTTCTTTCCCGGTTTCGTTTTTTCCTCTTAAGTAGTTACTTATGGCAGGTTTCTTTTCCATTGCCGCCACCCATGAGATTATTTCAGCCACTATGACTTTCCGCTTGATGTTCTTTGTTGCTGTGTTGGCCACCCTACGGGCCGCATACTTGCGTCGCCTCGAGAGATGGCGCCACACTGCGTGGCTTCTCCCATATACAGGCGCTTCTACCCGCCGCGATGGCTTAGCAGTTATCCTGTTGCGATGCTTAAGCACGGGGTCGCGGGATCAAATCCCGTCCGCGGCGGCCGCATTTCGATAGAGGCGAAGTGCAAAAACGCCCGTGGTCCCTTGCATTGGCGCTGCGTTAATGATCCCCGGTGGTCAAGTTTAATCCAGAGTTCCCCACTACGGCGTGCCCCAAAAACAAATCGTGGTTTTCAGACGTAAAACCCCAAAATTCAATTCATTCTTCTTCGAGCTATGCAGTGCGATCTGCCTCCCTAGCGTTTTTCGCTGCCTGTCATGCGGCCTTCAGCCGGTTTTCTTCTTATAGCTGGGCAGCGTCCATATGGACCAGTGAACAGTATGGCATGGTGCAGTGGGGTTTGGTGGGGTGTGCCGTTGCGAACATGCACTATACACCCATATTAAGATTGTGGCTAGTATCATCTCCAACCAATCTGCTTTGCCGGTTGCCGCTTCATGCTTACATGTACTCTCGATTACGGGAGAGCCAGCCATCTTTTCTTTTACATCTCATTTCTTTTTGCCTTGTTCCTTATTTGAAATAAACTATGAAGTATGAAGACCCGCGCGAGCACTGTGCTTTCATTTCTTTATTTTGTAGAAATGTATAGGTAGTGTCGCTATGCACAGTAAGCTTTCCATAACTTTTTCTTTTCGTTTTTTTCCCCCCACTTCTCTTTCGGCTTCAAAAAAACAATTTACTACTGCGCGCGTTTGCGCTTTCCACGTGTTCGGTGTTTTATTTTTTTTTGCGTCTGCGTTCTTTCCACGATACACACGTACAGAATCAGCTGTGGAGCTACGCGTGGTCTACACCCGCCTGGAAGCATCCGTTTCCAACGTTTCTGCCTCTTCTAGGGTTCAAGGTCACCGCCAACCGTGTCTTTCGTCTACGTTGGGAGTCGCTGTCGTTTGACGTATCCCACAGAAGTGCGCGCCGTAATAAAGCCGTTTTCGTGCGACAGGAAAAACGAAAATTGATTTCTAGCTTTTGATTAACGACGCGGGTATAAATGCGGTTTTCTGACAAGGCCGGCTGACTGTGCCAACAAGGTTGGTGATTGATTTAGTTGAATAATGCGAGCGAGCTATAGAAAAAAAAATGTCTGTGAGCTATTTAGAGTCGTGTTTGTAAGTGCCGTTTTCGCCCCTGGTTGTTCGAGCGAATAAAAATTGTTCGCAGGAAATGCCTATGTTTTCTGTTGCTGATGTTCAGGTGGCGTACTGCTGATTCCTCCAGCACAGTGTTGCTTGCTTTTTTTATACATTTTATTTGCTGTCACTCAACAGTATGGATCGTTTAGATTGAAAACAGAGTGAAATAACGGTACAGATAGACCAAGGCGGCGCGCAGTGGTCTTCCTTTCTTATTTTCTTTTTTTTTGCTTTCTTGTTTAAGAATAGCGCTGACAAAAGTATACATTCGTTTTGGGGGATCACTGACAACCCCCACAACCTGCCCGTAGTATAAAGTACGTGTCATTGCCAGTGCCAACGTTCGAACTTACAAGAGGGTGCTCAAAAGTATACCTGTCAATTGAATTAAAAGACGCAATCATGTCTTCTCGGTAAAGAGAAATGATTACACGAAACTGAGTAACATTCACACCATACTTCAGATGAGTGTGCGCATGAAGACCTGTAGATACCAAGCCACGTGCGCTAACAGCCGCCGAATCGCCGGATAATTTTGCGCGTAGTGGTGTAAGCCTTAATTAAACTTTAAAGCCTGCATTAGTGAGTTAGTGGATTCGCATTAGAGACCCTCGTAAGAATGTTCAACCCGCCGTGGTAGCTCGAAGGCTATGGCGTTCAATCAGTGCCGTTACGCGTTTGATCGCGGCGGAAAACCCGAAAACGCTCGCGTAGCCATTGCTCATTGGGTGCACGTTATTAAAGAACGCCAGGTGCTCAAAATAATCCAGAGTCGCCCTCCCCCTCCCTCACCCCCTTGCCCCACCACTACGGCGTGCCGCACAATGAGATTGTAGTTATATGATACGTGTCAGAAACTCCAGAATTTGATCAAATACAGGATGTCTAAAAAACGCGAATGCCTAGTTTATTTTTCTGGGAAGCTCGCACACTGCCAGACGTTTGGGTTAGAGATTTAGTTCTTCGTTTGGGGGACATTATGGCAAAACAACAAATACAAATCAATAATAAGAAAATCTGAAATCACAGTGATAGGGGCTAGTATATATGCTATCATTGGTCGCAGAATCAGAACTCGCGGGTCAAGTCGCGGTCGCCTGTTTATGCAGGTATCAGCGCGCAGTACTGCATTCCGAATTAATCGCCTATACTTGCGCGCATTCCAGGACGCGCGACATCATTCGCGTCGCTCGCGCGCGCAATCTGATTATAACAATGTGTTCAAAGAGGCTGGTTGGCTCATCTCTAGAATAAAATAACAGAAACAGCGTGACACAGGACGAGAGCAAAAAGCACAGGACAGAGCGCTGCCTGTCCTGTGCTCTGTTCTGTTTTTTTTTTGTTCTAATTATTATAATAAGGCCCTCGCATCGGAACGGGCCACAACATCCAAGAAATTTCGGATACAGAAGACGCGCCTCTGCGCCGAGCGATGACCGTCAAGCTCGGCTTGGCGTTCCCTACGTGGGACTATTGCCAGTTGTCGCGGAGTCTCCCCTGCGTCTTCTCTGGACCTATTAAAGTTATTTCACTCACTCACTCACCGTACGACAGTAATAATCCTTTGAATAAAGGTTGCAGCAAACGGCGAGACAATGTAACGGGTTACAGCATCAGGGCCGCGTATACTGCCTTGCGCTGCTTGCACGAGCATTGTCTCCGCGTGCACTCTAAGCGCGCGAGCGTTCCTGCTGATCTGCACCGCGTACGCACTGGTCTGGGCAGTAATCGTATCGAATATACCACCTGCTCTTATTTAAAAAAAACAAAAACAGGCACCCAAATCGAAGTACACCAGCGTTCTTTCGCGTTTCGCCTCCGTCATAATACGGCCGCCGCGGCCGGGATCGAACTCACGACCTCGAGCTCAGTAGCGCTATACGTCATGGCCACTATGTATGGGCTACTGCGACATGTGTACGTTTGGGTTACCGCGGCGCAAGAAAAGCTAGTATAGCAGACGCGAATTTGCGCCGCAAAGTAAAGAAGTAGCAGTAACCACCGCTGCATGAAGAGGCGCGCGTGACATTGCAAATATTTTTTTTTTCACGGCTAATTAACTAACTGCAGCTAGGTTTCGTGTGTTGCACGGCGCAACTTGCGGTGGGCCGCAGTTAAGGCTGTTTTTGTTCTGAACCGCTGTTGCCGTTCCTACGCAACATAGTACAAAAAAAAAGAGCTGTATAGCGAAGTAACATGAATAATCATCGTCATTCATGACTGACTCGTCTTCGTTGTACAGAACGGCTCCTTCCGCGGTTTGCCCCGCCCACTCTTTCGATGCTCAAGGTGGGGAGGGGGGGTGAGGCCAACGAACTCTCTCGTGAAGCAAGTGGGACGCGTACTGCTCCTGCCCACCCCCCTTTTTAGAGACGCTCTCTCAACTCCAACCCCTTCACTCCACACTCACCGCTTCCCTCCACCGCCCACCTGCCTTGTTCCGTTAACTCACGCCCATTCACTCTGGCTCGTGTATCGAGCGCGTGCTTGATGGTCACGTGAAATCACCGAGCGCTAGTCCTTGTGCATGCAACAAGCTTTATTACCCTTGCGTTCAAAACCCCGTTTGGCCACTTGCTGGCGTCCTCCCTCGAGAGATCTTTAAAAAAAATTGGAGGACGCTTAAGCTTCGCCTTCAAGAGTGGGACGCGACAGCGTTCCCGTCGACCCGCCAAGGGGTATAAGACAATGCGCTACGGCACAGCAATCACTTACGATGCGCCCCGCATCGGACTTAGCGCCCACCTATCACGCGGTGAGCGTCGAGCAACGCAGCGTTCGGCGCGGCAACAAAACGTGCGCCTGAGCGAACGAAACGAACCAAAGAACTCGGTGTCTCGGAGGGGAAACGATCTACGCCAGCCAAACGTCGTGATCGGCACGGGCAGAGAGATAGATAGTAATCTAAACCGGGAGCACGGCGAAGCGTCGTCAGGGGAGAGGGAGTCCCGCGACGCGCCTGGCAGCGGTCCCAATGCGCGCGCGGCGCGCCTCCTGTCGGGGCAGCGCCGTACATTGAGAGGAGGGGGTCTTCTGTGTTTGCCGCAAGATGGCTCTGCGTGTGCGGAAAGCGCAGAAGAAATGCAGCGGAAACGCACTTCGCAACTCGTGTAATTGTGACTTCTGTACGTTACATGTTCATAATTACCGATATACACCGCAGTAGAACTTTCCACGGCTCGTTTCGAAGGCAACACCGCATTCACTAGAGGCGCGTTTGCACCGCTTGAAAGCATCGAACTCGTGGCTGAGTGGTAGCGTCTCCGTCTCACACTCCGGAGACCTGGGTTCGATTCCCACCGGGCCAATCTTGGAAGTTGCTTTTTATTTATGAAGCGCCTGCCGTGATTTATCGCTCACGGTCAACGCCGCCGACACCCGACACCGACGCCGACGACACCGGCTTTTCTGCGACACGAGCTCCTTAACGCTATCGCGTTAAAATAAGCCACCGCTGTATTCTTGCCGCCCGCGCCGCCCGGAATGGAACGCGCCCACCCCTCCCTAGCCTCCCTCCGAAGTTTGCGCGCGACGGAAGGCGGCGCGCCTCCTCCCCGCTCTCGTCCGTTGCGTGCGCTAGATTGAGCAGCGATCGCCGGCGTCTCCCACTCGCACGCTTTCGCTCGCACATGCAGCATACGGCGCGCAGCGATGATTTTATCGCCTTTGGACTTTATACGGAACCTCACGGCGGCGCCGACGGCAGAAATGCGCCTTAAGGCTGCGTTCACACTTGGTCTTGGAGCAGGCGGAAGCGGAAAAAACTTGACAAAATCCGCCCGCCTAGGCGGAGAAACGGGCGGAAAACCGATTTTTTCGCCCAGGCGGAGCGAAAAGACGTTCCGCTTTACCGGAAGCTGCAATCGCATGTAAACATCCGGTCGTAAAATTTAACATTTTCCATTGCTCATTGTCTATTTTTAGAAAAAGCAACTAGCCAAAGCTATCGAAACTATGTCTCGTTTATCTTCCGTGGTGGACGAAAGTTAAAAACGACACGCGCAGTTGCGCGAAATGGTAGCTTTTAGTAACTGATGGGTCAATGAATGAACGTATGTCTTGAAATAGTGTGATAAACAGTGCCACCACGCGGACAAACGTACGCAATCTAGATAGATGTGTGCGAGAAAGCGGAAGTGTTTTCCGCTGCAGTGGCGAAACAAATGTGAACGTTTTGTACATGCGCGAGAAAGATTATCCGGCCGCTTTGGCTTTTCTGTCCGCTTGCGGTTTGCTAAGTGTGAACGTAGCCTAAGTGTCCACATAATCTCTATCGCAATAAAAGACATTCCATCTCTGAAGAGCTGACGCTAACGAGCATTTCGTTTGACACCGTATGGGGTACGGTTCTTCAGATATGTTCCACTGGCACAGCGTAAGCTACGTTCGAATGAGACAAAGAGAGTGTGTACACCATCATTAGCTCCTTACGTCATGGTGTACACAATTATGCACGCGGCTTGATTTTTGCCATTCCTGCCCACTGGTAACAAGGGAAATAATATATGATCACATTAAGCAGCTGGTAAATTTTTGACGGGACGTTAGAAGAGCCGCCCCTCTTTAGCAATAGCCTTGCCTTCTTATATAGCATTGGGTGCAGCGAATTTCGAGCCACTGCTGAAATTTGGCTCAGTCGGCGTGTTCCTTTAGCAATGGCGGAAGAGTGGCATCGCCTTCCTCCCACTGTCTGCAGACAATTTATGGCCGCTGCTCAATTTCGGCTGTAACCAATTTAGCCCTACTAAACTGAACAGCGAGACTAAGGACGGACAAGACTGGACGAAGTCTTCTTACCCGTCCTTCCCTTCTGCTCCCACTGTTCAATTTTAGTATGAAATAGCAATAATTCCCGTTCTCACATTCTGTCAATTTAGGATTCAATCGATTGAGCACGAAATTGGCCGCAGCCGATTGAGCCACTGCTCAGTTTCGCCGGCGCGGGCGTGCCCACGTGTCTCGGTCGAAAGAGTACCCCTCCCCCCTTCCCCCATCTGGACGCGCCGGTGTTTGGTCACCGCTATAACCGTTGACATTCGAATGAACTGCATCGCAGGTTTCGAAGTGCGTGTTTCTTTCTTTTCAGCCCGGCGCTCCACCTGTCGGACGTCCCGCCGTCCACGTAGCGTCCCACGTCTCAACTCAAGCCGTTGACGTAAGTGAAAGCCATTCGACTCGTTCCGTCTCGTCGTCGTGGGCGTGACGAGGTAAAACGGGCTCGCTGCGTGCGCGGTCAGCTCTGGCAGATGGTGGAGGGACCGTTATGACGTCACGCGTTCGACGTTGCTTTCTGCATGCTATCCCACCCCCCCCCCCTCCCCCCGGACAGGACTTACGGACTAGCGGAACGACCGGGAACAACATGGGAAGAAATGTTTGCGGCGTGCAGTCAGCGCACCGTAACGATCACCGGTTCTTCACGGTTGTCCCTGGCGCGCTTCGCGATCGTTGGAAGCAAAGAGTGACGCTGTTCACTGGATCGATGCGCTTGGAAATGAAGCACGGAGGGTATACGCGCGCTTCATAAGCCGACTCATCACAAAGGCAACATCAACTTCGTCGCAGGTTGTTTTCTTTTCGTTCTTGTTCTTCTAAAGTTGCGCCATTTTCTTTTTTCTTCTTTTTTTTTTTGCCTGCACCTGCCTGGCTTTCTGGTACCTATATGATGCTAGGGCTCCGTATACGTGCACATGACTCCGCAGCACTGGCTGATGTTCAAGCACATAGTGTTTCGAAGTATCGACGTCGCACGATGAGGCTCCGCTGCGACGACGCCAGTAATTGCGCCCATCTTTTTTTTTGTTATTATTATATGTGTAATGCAATCTAACGACATTCATGAGACGCTCGAAACACAATCGCGGCGGCAATCCTGAGAAACTCGAGCAAACTTATAGCGACAGCAATAAGACGCTGCGAAAGATAATCGAAATGGCAATCATGGCGACAACTACATTTTATCGCATGCCATTGAAAGAAGCTTACCTCCCTCAAACATAATTGCCAACGTGTGCACTGGATCTGGATATTTCTTGTAATACCATTTATATCATTTTTGGGGAGGGGGCGACGGGAGTAGGGGTGGTGGGGGGGGGGGGGGGGGTTGCTCACAGAGAGAGCTTTGCTGCAGGGGGACGTCTACATATGACAGTACCCAGAACTTTATTAGAGGAACACTGCAGGTAAAAAAACAATTATTTAAATTTACTAGTAATTTACTTTTCTACGTCGCAAAAGAAGCCAGTCTTAACTTAAGTGGAGACTTCGTAAACCAGGAAATGACGCGAAATCATTACGACCGCTGGCGACACTGCCACTAAGTTCCTGCAACAGCGCGCGGTGACGTCATAAATTTTGGGCGGGTCTGTTCGGGCCTATAGTTAAAGTGCCATCGGTAAAGGTGGACTCAGAAAGACGTTGCTTTTAATTGACATCAGCCAGATGTTGGATCGCCTTCCACCTTTTTCTTCCAGTAATAATGAACCTCTCGTCCGCCAAACGAGAAAAAAAAAGTTGTGTTTTGAAGGAATGATTTACCAGTATGAAAAGCTTTTTAGTCTTCCTCTATATTTACCCTTCGGGTGTAACGTTAAGGGAGAAGAAGAGAGCCGATCGGGTGAGTGAAGAAACGCGAGTTAATGACATCTTAGTTGAATTCAAGAAAAAGAAATGGGCATGGGCCGGGTATGTAATGAGGAGGGAAGATAACCGATGGCTATTAAGTGTTACGGACTGGATTCCAAGAGAAGGGAAGCGTAGCAGGGGGCGGCAGAAAGTTGGGTGGGCGGATGAGATTAAGAAGTTTGCAGGGACAACGCGGCCACAATTAGCACATGACCGGGTAGTTGGAGAAGTATGGGAGAGGCCTTTGTCCTGCAGCGGGCGTAGCCAGGCTGATGATGACGTTGATGATGATATTGACCCTTTAATGAAACAGTATACTGACACATCGAAATTGTAGACTCACTGCCACGCGCTCCTCACGCGTGAAATCAAATGATGCTCCACAAGCAGGAACAATGCCGAACACTAATGATATTGTCACGTGGTAGTGACGGAGAAGAAACAAGCAGTACGGTGGAATACAAAACTAGCTTTTATTGGGCGAACCTGTGCCCACAAAAGAGGCTACACTTATAGCACAACGAAAGCGGCGAACACAGTCGGCGATCGTCGAAAATCTGATCAGCGGGTCAAGCGCGTCGGCTTTTATAGAGCAGTCGTCGAATGTTCCAGACTAATCGTTCGGACCCGGGTGCCTTCCACAAAGTTCTACACCATTCGCGTTACGCGATGAAATCAGATAACACAAGGTTCGGCGACAACAGACAGCCGGGTAGAAGCATCGATAACTTTCCAGAAACATCGGATACATTCAGGCGCGTCCCTCGCTGTGCGATTACAGTTGTTAAGTGGCGAAACGTGGTCGCCCGATAAAGATAAGTACACGTGTCAATATATCTTAATTTGACACTCACGTTGGTCTCAGAAATGTCAGCACGGCATCATCGACGTCATCGTGACGTAGGGCCGGAATTCGGCGCGACGTCGCGTATAACGAAAAGGCCAGGTATGGATTATGTGTTGCTCATAAAAAACAAAACAAAAAAAAACACACTAACAAGAACGCTGCGCGCGTTTGTTCTGACTAAAACACCAACTTGTGTAAGCCACAGGGGTCGCAGCAAAGAAGCCAGCGAGTGCATCGCGACTTCGCGAAGCATCCTCCTGACGGGTGTACCGATATCGAAATTGGTCCTGTAGAGAAGCCCTATGTTAGAATTGTTCGTAAGAAAGAATTCCAGCCAATCGTGACGCTTGCCACATCATCAGCGAAGGTAACCGGCGAATGGCAAAATAATAATAATAATATTTGGGGTTTTACGTGCCAAAACCACTTTCTGATTATGAGGCACGGCGTAGTGGAGGACTCCGGAAATTTCGACCACCTGGGGTTCTTTAACGTGCACCTAAATCTAAGCACACGGGTGTTTTCGCATTTCGCCCCCATCGAAATGCGGCCGCCGTGGCCGGGATACGATCCCGCGACCTCGTGCTCAGCAGCCCAGCACCATAGCCACTGAGCAACCACGGCGGGTGAATGGCAAAAGAGCACTGGAGAAAGAAAGAAGCTCTGCGTGAATTCGGTCCCTGGGTTCGTAGAAACTAGTATCGGAGTAACTTAGTTAGTCCACTCTGGCACTTACGAGCGTCTCTTCTAGGACTTCGAAGGCTTGTGCCTTTGTTCAACGCAGGAAAACAACAACAACGGCTCCAAAATGTCGTGTCTATTTTTAATTCTTTAATACGAGTGACACTAACACGGGTGACCTAATTACTCTCTAGTTTAACGCTTGCTCCGAGCTGCCATGCCAACTGATAGTTTAAAGTAGATACTAGTTTATGCGCTCTTTTTCTCGTTTTTTCTCTCTCTCTCTCTCTCTCTCTCTTTCTTCTTGCAGGTGAGAAAGGCGGTTGCTTTAAGGTGTAATGTCTCGCGATTATCTCTCCCTTTCTTTGTGGGTGAGAGGGGCGGCTGCTATAGAGCGTAAGGCTTCCCGATTCTCTCTCTTTCTCTCTCATTGGGTGAGAGGGGCGGCTGCTATAGGGCGTAGGGTTTGTCGAGGCCACTATATATACACGCCTGTGGATACTTCGCGCGTACACGACCCCGCGCCACGGCGTCGCAATGCACCGTTTGTTTGCGATGCTGGTGCTGTTACTGCATATCATATTGACCGCAAATAAGACGGGGACAGAGGGAGAAAGCACATAAACAGCACGGGCGGTGCAGTAAATACCAACTAGGCCAATGTGAAGTTCTTCTGTGCTGTTACTGCTTTGCGGGGACCACATCCATCCATTGGCTGTGGTTCGTTATTGAGCGACCCGATTTGACGGCGAAGGACTGCCACACGCGCGCGTGCGTGTGCGTGCGTGGGCGCATTCTTGCATGTCTGAGAGAGCAGCCTTGGCGCCTGCGACGCTTTGGGGCGCTCCGCGAACGTGACTGGCAACCGTCAGAAAGTTTTTATCTCTGCCGCGTTCCTCCCCCAGCATTCAACGGACAGCCAGAGATGGTGGGGGGGAGCGAAGCGTTGGTTCCAAGACCTGATTTGAATTGTTTCGCCGAGTAATTTGAGTCTCCTTCTTTCTTGATATTGCTACGGAGAGATATATGCGATCACGAAAAGGCGAGCATGTGAAGACGACGACGACGATGAGAAGCCAGCGCGGGCTGTTGCCTCTTGGCCAAGCGCAGCGTATACTTCTTGTAAATATTATTGAGTGACATGTTTTAGTCACGTGGCCCTTGAGAAAAAGGCGACATGCTTCTTGTGAATCTGTTATTATGGTGACGCTCTTTTGCGTGCGTTCCGCGTGAGCGAGGGCCATTGCCACGGCGAAAGTTTCGGCAGCAGCGGGAGTACCTGCCCTAACGGAAGCCGTAAATTGTTGCCGTGCTTTCGTGTCGATGATTGCCACTGCGTACCTCCTGATGTTCATTTGGGCATCACTGGCGTTCGAGTGCACGTTCGAATACGCGGCTGCGTCTGTGTATATTGTGTTGTACGTGGGATTATTTTCATACATTGTTCTAATATGTTGTACACGTGCTTTTCGCCTTGCTTTATTGTATTCAGGGTGCATGTTTTTGGGTATGGGTGCCACTGTTATTCGAGCTCGTGTTGAGGGTGGTAGTGGTAATAACTGTTCGCTGATAAATTGTGGGTGTGGGGAAATACGTACCCTTGTCAGTAGGGCCCGTCCTGCGTGAGTGTAGCTCAAGCGTTCCCTCTGGGAGATTAGTGTGGCTTGTTTTAGTTCTTCGAATGTGTTGTGTACTCCTAAGGCTAGCAGGCGATCTGTGGGCGTCCCCTTGGGTAGTCCGAGGGCCGCTTTATATGCTGATCTTATTATGATGTCGACCTGCCTTTCCTCCTCGCGACTAAGGAAGTGGTAGGGCAGGCCGTACGTGACTCGGCTTATTACTAGTGCTTGGACGAGCCTCAGCGTGTCGTGTTCTTGCATGCCCACTTTCCTATAAGTTACACGACGGATCATTTGCGCAATGTTATTTGCGGTGGTTTTCAATGTTTTGATGGTGTGGGATGCGTTTCCGCTGCTTTGGAGCCAGAAACCCATAATACGCATCGCCTTAACTTCTTGGACCGTGTGTCCTTCCACAACGTTGTTGACAAGCCCGTTGGATATGTAGCCCCTCGAGTGTACCCGAATGACCTGCGATTTTTCGGGGGCACATTTGAGGCCACTACTCCTCGAGAATTTGTCTACTTCCTCGGCTGCTTGCTGTAGCACTTGTTCTTTGTGTCCCAGAGAGCCCCTTGCTGCCCATAGCGTTATGTCGTCTGCGTACAGTGTGTAACCCAAATCGGGGATTTGGTCCAGCTGTCGCGCCAGGCGACACATCGCCATATTGAACAGCAAAGGTGAGATTATTGCCCCTTGGGGTGTTCCTCTACTGGGCATATTGAACTTTTGGGAAGTGATTTGACCGATTCCTATCGTGGCGGTGCGGTTGGCGAGAAAAGCCCGCACGTAGTTGTACGTTCGTTCTCCACATCCCGTCAATTCGAGTTCCTCCAATATTGTTTTGTGCGAAACGTTATCAAATGCGCCCTTGAGGTCTAGTGCGAGCACTAGTCTTTCCTCTCCGCGGGCGATGTTAGCTATAACTTCTTCTCTGACCAGTAAGAATGCGTCTTGACAGGATAGCCCCGTACGGAACCCTATCATGGTGTTTGGAAACCATCTTATTTCTTCGAGGTACCGCTGCAGTCTTGTTTGTACTACTCGTTCGTACAGTTTACCCAGGCAGGACGTGAGAGAAATGGGCCTCAGAGCGCCTATTGAGGGGGTCTTTTTAGGTTTGGGGATCATGATAATTTTAGCGTGTTTCCATTCCGGGGGCAATTCGCCTTTGAGCCAGCTCTCGCCGTTGAATACTTCTGTGATTTTAGTCAGGACTCCAGCGTCCAGGTTCCGAAGCATCGCGTTCGTGATGGCATCAGGGCCAGGAGCCGAGTTTTTGGCGGCTGCTTGAGCTGCCTCAAAGACTTCTGCATATGTGAAAGGTTCATCTAATTTGGAATTCGCCTTTCCAAGGTATGGTCGCGTCTCGTTTGGGGCGTCTGTGTTTAATGGTGGTCCTATGTATCGTTCTTTCAGTTTCTCTAGTAGTTCCGCGTCTGTGCCTGGAAAACTGTCCGATATGATTTGGAGTCGTTTGTTGTTTTCCGTGCGTGTGCTATCCGGGTCAAGCATTCCACGAAGGATGCGCCACGTGCCAGCCGTTCCTAAGGTCCCCGAGAGGGACCCGCAGAACGTAGCCCACTCGTTTTTCGCTAATTCGTCAGCGTGTCGTTGCGCCTCCTCCGCCAGAAGTGTTATACGGGCACGTAGCTGTTTGTTAAGGCGTTGCTTTTTCCAACGCTTAACTAATCTGTGTCTTTCGTCCCACAAGTTTACTAGGTGGGAAACGACCACGGGGGCGTCCGACGTACGCTCGATGGTTTTGGTAGTGTCCTTGTGTGTTGACTGGATGAGTTTTGTCCATTCTTGTATGTTGTCGGGAGTCGTTGCTGTGTCCAGGTTCCGTTGGAGCTCCCTGTATTTTGACCAGTCGGTTAATTTCGTTGTGCCAATTGTTCTACGTAATTTGGGGGTCGAGAGTGAAATACGAATCAGATCATGATCACTTCCCAAGTTTTCGTTTAGCGATGCCCACTCTGCGTCTTTGATGTTTAGCGTGTACGCGCGATCGGGTGCTGTGTCCCTGCTCACGCTGTTACCTGTGCATGTGGGCGTGCCTATGTGGTTTGCTGTCTGCATGCCGAGGTTCTCAACCGATTGCTCAAGTAGGGCTCCTTTAGGGGATGTGGACGCGTAGCCCCACATCAGTGGCGTAGCCAGAAATTTCGTTCGGGGGGGGCTCATGTTCCAGCTCGGCCTCCTCCTTAAGAGGCAGCTTTAGCTCGGGTGCTGCTATTTAAATACATGTAGAAGGGTAATTCGTTTTTCCTCGCAACAACTGCACCAAATTTGACGATTTTTGTTGAATTTAAAAGAAAAAATTAAATTCTAGTGACTGTTGGTTTCGAATTTTTCATTTAGCTGGTCAATTCTTTATTAAAAATTGGCCAAAATCGCAAATTTTCAGGAAATGGAACTATGAAGTTTAAAACTCAGTAACTCAACAATAAAAAATGATAGCACAATTCTGTGAATTGCATATAATAGTACATCTACAGAGGACAAAATAGATATGTTAAATATGAATCTCAAAAAAGATTAGTATTATGGAAATACGACTTTTGCAGAACCCTTATACACAACGTAACCAATTCACGCAAGATGCAAATTGACATACCAGATTTGTCTGCATCGACTTTCCTAATAGTTGCCGTTTACAGAACCGAGATATCTGTTCTTGGTACATAGCTATTATTTTGTAAACGTCGTGCTTCTAATTTTTCGATATTTCAAATTTTTCAAAATATTTTATACAAAATTCAGGCCGTAAATCAAGATTCCGTTTCCAACAGACACTATAATTTACCTTCTCTCTCTAAATGCAACAAATTTCATTAAAAGCGATTAGCAGGATTGTGTCAGAAAAGCATTTCTGCGTTTTACATGTATTTGAATAGGCCACGTCGGATTGGGCCCCTGCTAAAGCTTCCTCTTAAATAATTTGTCGAGGGATCAAATACATGAATAATAACCGCATTACCATTGTCAAAAATGTTGCAAACGAATTCTTTAACGCTACGCACTGTCCAAACAAGTAAAATGTGTATTTTTTCATAAAAGAATATTCTCGTATGTGCCAAAAATTGTGCCCAAAGTAACTGATATCAATGCTTCCATGGTTTTGTCTATTTAATAAGTAAAGAAAATATCACACGAACTTTAGAACTATATCACTTCGAAACCAGGAAAGCAGCGCATGCCGCTGATATGAAAAATGAAAAGGCCATGAAATGAACAAGTTGAGGACAAATATGTTAATGAAACTTAGTCATTCAAAAACCGTGTTTACATTCTTGTATATATGCAATGACTAGTGAAAAATCTCCATGACGCTGTCATTTGTTCCAATGTATTACGCAGGAGCAGCCGTCACCGGTCGTGAATCGTGAGTAATTGCACCGAAATTATAGTCGCAACAGAGAGCATGTATAAAAAGCAGGAGTTCTGCAAGCTATACGAGGGCGAGTCAAATGAATATGAGCCAATGCGAATATATAACAAACGCGGTACTTTATTAAAAAGTAGTCTTCATGAGAATTTTGGCATTTGCCCCATTGACTAAGGAGTCGCGTGATTCCCGTCTCATGAAACTTCTTAGGTTGCTACTTCAAAAATTCTGTAACTGACTCTTTCACGTCATCGTCCGGCACGAATCTAGTTCCGTTGAGCTGTTTTTCGGTTGCCCCAAGATGTGGAAGTCGCAAGGGGACAGGTCTGAGCTGTATGACGGATGTTGCAGGGTTTCCCACTTGAACTTTGCCAGTTTTGTATTAACCACATCAGCGACGTGGGGACGGGCATTGTCGTGGAACAAGATGACATAATTCGTCAATTTTCCACGTAGTTTGTTCTTGATTGCGACACGCAGTGGTTCCGGCGTTTCATAATATCGGAAACAATTGATAGTCTCTCAAGATTGAGCAAATTCTATCAGTAATGGTGCCTGACGATCGAAAAAAAGTCAACAACACCTTTCCGGCGCAAATGACGGCCTTTACATTCTTTGGCCGTGGTAAATTCAAATGTTTACACTGTAAGCTTTGCCGTCGTGTTTCAGACTCGTAGTAGTGGCACCATGTTTCGTCCCCGATCACAATAGCAAACAAGAAATCGTCATCCTCATTGTGATACCAGATCAGATTAGTCAAAGCAGCGCCGAACTTCTCCGTCTTCTGGCGGTGGATCAAAATCTTGGGCATCAATTGCGTACACAAGAGCCGATAACCGAGGTGCTCATGAATTATGGTGTGAACAGAACCGTGACTGATTTTCACACGCTCTGCCCGTTCATCGATGCTTGTCCTCCATTCTTGTCTCAGCTCATCAACCTTTGAAATGGTGCGGGATGTGATTGCACGATGGCATTGACCTGGTCTTGGAATGTCTTTGCAACTTTCCCATTCTTCTTTGAACCGTTTGCTCCCACGCTTTACAGTGGCCGATGAAATGCAATGTTTAACGTACACGGCAGCCATACGGTGATTAATTTCTTTTTGGGGAACACCTTTAGCTGTCAAAAATTCGCGACACCACGCTGTTCAGCTTTTGGGGTGTCCATTATGTCAGGCAACCATGTTCAACCTAGTGTATGAGAGCATTAAATAACATTTATTCTCACACATGCGTACCACTTTTGTAAATGAGAGATGCCACTCTGCTACACGCATGCCTCGCAGATAATGAACCGAACTATTATTGCTATTCACACTCGTGCTTTATAAATGCGAAGAGACAGCTTCATAAAGGTCAAAAAGTGTGACTGCAAACAAAGTTCACTGCACGTATACACGAAACCTCGCAACAAGATATTTAAATATACCTATAAATCACCAATAAATCTACGTATCTAAGAGAAAGTCGCTGTATATAATGCGTCAAACAAGGCAAATAAACATGCTGCGCGATCACAGCTTCACAGAATCCTAGATTCCGCCCCAACTCCATCCACTCTCCCCGGTGTATCACGTACGCCCAAAGGCGGCGCGCTTGCTCCCCGCTTTTCTCCTTTGCGCACACACGACTGAGCCACCATCGTCGGCTCAGCCATTTCACCCCCCCCCCCCCCTACGCTTTCACTCGCACATACAGCATGCGGCACGCGGTCACGATGTTATCAGCCTCGTACTTTATACGAAACATGAGGGCGACGGCAGGAATGCGCCTGGAGTGTCCATATAATTGCTATCTCAATAATATAATAAGAGTATCTGGCAACTGAAGCGTCCCGTGGCTCATTACTTTCCACAAAAGAAGAAGTAAGAAAATCGAACTTTCACCATGCGACAATTCGCTCCACCGCAACAATGCATTTTTTTTTCTTCTGTGGTGCGGGGCACCGAAATGAAAAAACGCATAGGAAAGTATGTTGGCCACAATAGAATGCCTACTTTGGGCCCCTAATGTGGCTACGGAAGGAATATCGAAGAAAGCATGAGACGCTTGGTCCACTGGGAACCAACCATACGCATACTGCTCGGTATCCTACACTGGCGACGCAAGACTTTCTGGAGTATTTCTGCAAAAGCGAACGCGGTGCAATCCGTCGAGTCCCCTCAGTGATGGCGGCGAGCGACCATTGTTTCATTTTCTCGTCTGCTAGCCAGAAAGTGTCCAAAACTCTGCCAGGCGAAAATCCACTCGGCCAGAGAAAACCGAACGCGCACCGAAGTGCACCGCACGGTGGTCGGGGCCACGCGAAAAAAACGTATGCGCTCTGGCTAGCTCTGGCAGCTCGCGGGTATGGTAGCGAGAACAAAAAAAAAAAAATTGAAGAGGCTCAATGTGTCCTCGCGAATAAAAGTCAAAGTAGAAATAATAAATAAGAACGTACTTAGCTTGGCTGGATTTATTGTTTTGACATGGATGTTCGGGCGTAGGTTAAAAAAATATGTTGATATTTTTTTTATGTGACATGATGGTACAAATGAACCACCACAACGCTTCGTCTCATTGAAACTCGCTGCGTGCTTGGTCAACTTGTCGGCTAGTGTGTTGATTTGACTTGTCTCGTTGTGTGTTCCGATGTAAGGCTTTGGAAAAGTCAATGGACCTTTGGCGTCAAATGTTTGCAACAACATTAAACCCACAAAGTTCTGCAATTGAAAATCTAAAGCACAACTTTGGAAATGTCAATGCACCTTTCACATCAACAGTTTATGAGAGTTATACCAATAAATTTTCGGAATTGACATCCATGCGCTCCATAGATTCCGCGGCCTCAGCGAGATGCCGCGGCGAGCCCGCTCCCCATCAAAACGCCCTTGAAACTTTGTGGTCGGATGGGGCTGCTTGACGTTATGTGACTCTCGGTGCATGGGCGTTGTCGCGAAATCCAGCCCGAGTTCGCTATCTTCGCGCTTAAATGTCTTTTCGAGCGTCAAAAAGACATTCTAGACAAAATCCAGAATGATTTCCGGCGCCGGGGGTTGCTTTTGTCGGCGGTGCATGGACAGCACGAAAAAATTTCGGGGGGGGCTGAAGCCCCATAAGCCCCCCCCCTTGGCTACGCCCCTGCCCCACATTGTATGTGGCGCGTTGAAATCGCCTAATATCACCGTCCTGTCTTTGGTTCCCGCTATGGTCTTAGTGTCCGATAAAATTTGGGGTAGGTCCAGACCTTTGCTTTTAGGAGGGCTGTAAATGTTTGTTATGATGCTGTGTGCTTTGCCTCTTTTCCGCGGTAGCACGCTGATAGTTACGGAATTTGTTTCCCCGGTACGTTGGGGGAGGAATATCATTTGTGCCGTGATTGTCTTGCTCACCAACGTGGCAACTTTAGGATTTTGGGGGTCGCTCAGAACATAATAGCCCTGTAGTCGTGCCGGTTTGGGCCCAACCTCCTGAAGGCATGTTATGTCCGGAGCTACTTGAGAGCTTTTAATAAATTGCTGGAGGGCTGCCGCCTTTCTAGCGAAGGATCGGCAGTTCCATTGCCAGATCTCTAATCGTTCCGGGTTGTTTGGTTTTGTTTTATCTTTAAGTGTAGTAGCCATGGTTCCCACTCGTTATTTATGCTTTTGACATCTCGGTGTCCGAGCCGTCCGTATCAATTATGCGGTGGGCCGTCTTGGTCTTGGCCGATCCGGCGTCGACTGCTATGGCGCGTTTCTTAGTGGTTGTGGTTTTGGCTGCGGTCTTTAGCTGCTCCGTCACTTGTTGTTTGTGCTTCTCGAATTCTACCAGCATTTGTGATTGGAAATCGAGGAGTTTCTGATTCACAAGGGTTATCATCTCGTGCATTAGTGATTTAGAGGTTTCTGCCAATAATAGTTGGATTTGGGCCATTGCGGGTGGCGCTTCGGCATTCGGTGTTTGTGGTGCTGGTGATTTTGGTTCACTACGTGCGAGAGTGTTCGTATATGAGGTGATTTGCGTCGGTTCTGTGGCCGATTGTCTACGATCTGATTCAAGCTGTTGTATTTTTCGTGTGAGGCGTTCCTCTAACTCCTTAATTTTCTCGTCGGATCGCTGTCGTTTGCGTTCCTCGTCTCGAAGTTGTGCGCGTAGCTGAGCGTTTTCCTGTTTAAGTATTTCATAACCGGGATCTCGCTGTGTGTTTGGTGTATGTTGCGGAGCATTGGGAGATACAACCGTGGCCCAGCTCACCTGAGGCTTTTGTGACTGCTGGTGCTGCGGGGGCACTGGCGCTTGTGCGGCCCTGGTCAGCTCCCTGGATGGGCTCCTACTTCTTTTGCCGTTAGGAGATGTGGATTTGTGGCGATGGCTCTCTTCCTCGTTCTCTGAGCTGAACCATCGCAGTTTCTTCTGGCCCACTCGCTCTCGTGAGCGGGACTGACGATTGGTGTTCTTGGAACGAATGTTCTTTAGTTTCTGTGGACACTGGTTGCTGCCAGTCTCGTGGCCTGCCGCCCCGCACACGGCGCATTTGAGCACACACTCGTGTCCAAGGGCGGGGGGATCCTTCAGGCCGCATTTTTTGCAGATGTTGATCGGGTGGGGGCACACATCCGGTCGGTGTCCCGCTTGGAAACATTCCGTGCATATTTGAACAGTGGGCTTGTATGGATGGAGTCGCATCTCTCCTCCCATGTAATAAATACATTTGGGAAGGGAGCCACCGGTGAACGTGATGAGCGCCGTGGATGACTTGCCTAGCATCCGAGCTCGTTCGATTTGAACTCCGTGTGACCGTACTCGCATGTTGGCTAGTAAATGTTCCATGGGTGTGTCCGCTGGAATGCCATGAACCACACCTCGATAGCAGTTGTCGGGGTCAGCAACGTATGTGTTGAATTGGTGCACGCGTCCGCTCAATTCGAGTAGCGTGATGCGGCGGAGTACGTTGGCCACTTCCGTGCTGCTCACCGATAGAATTATAATGTTCGATCCGGGGCGAGTGCGGAGGATGAAATCCATTCCTGTGATTCTCTCTCGCTTCACGAGTCCATCTTGAGTTCGACAGAGATGGTCTTGGATTGGTTGGCTTGCCTTGAGAATGGCACTCGCCAAGGTTGGTATTAGTATGTCTTTGATAGTTAATCCCTTTGTGGGACGCATGATGATTTTTACATCATCCTTTGGTAGTGCTGGCAGAGGTTTGCGCTTTGGATGGTGGAAGCGATTTCCTTGGTTCTCAGCCACACCATATGGATGGTCGTCGCGTTCCCCTCTCGCGAAGTTTGCCTGACTAGGTGAGCCGCGTTGCTTCTGAGATGGGGCTTCCTTGCCTTTTTCGTTCTTCTTACGTAGTTTCTTAGCTCTTTGTGATTCCACAATGTGCCAACTACCGCCAGTGCGGTCGGCCTTTGTCTGGTCGGTTTCGGTGAGGTTCTTGTCGAACTCGTGTTCCATCTCAGTGGATGAAGATTGTTCGTTATAATCATTCAGTGATTGCCCTGAGGCGGAGCACATTGGTGCCGGTGTTGTGCCGGTAGCCGTCGTTGGCTCTTGAGATGCCTTCTCAGACATTTTCTCTATCGTTGAGGCGGCGGTGGTCTCATAGACAACGCCTATAGGCGTAGCGAACGCCGTGCGTTTCTGTGAGCGTTCTTGCCGCGTTTGTTACCTGACGCAGCTGCGCCCGCTTCGGATCTTCAAACTTCGATATTGAGGTAAAAAATTCACCTACCGGTTTCGCCCATCATCACCGGATCCTATGGTGTCCAGGTCATACAGGCCTTGAGGGGAACGAACTGGCCGATTCGCTAGCCCGAGGTATTATTAACCGGGCCGACTCGACTGGGACGGTCCCAGGTAGCCACTGTAATGACCCCAATCCAACGAATGCCCGGGAGATTCTCGCTCATCAGCGTGCAACTAGAAAAAAGTACCCTCCCCCTCATCCACAACTCAGTGGAGAGGAAGCCGCCAGCTGGCGCAAAATTCAGACTGGGGTATTCCCCCACTTTAAATTACAGAATGCCATGTTCCCCACTCGCTACAGGCCCGACTGCCCGTGGTGCGGAGGCATACCAACACTACAACACATTACTTGGGATTGTGAATCACACCCGTTTGATGAAACACGCCACACAATGGAGCAATGGGAGGCACAGCTAACCAGCTCAGACCTGGCGGGACAACAGTCCTTCATAACACAGGTCAAGCGGGCGGCCGAGGCCAGCGGGGCCTTGGACTAAAGGGTCTCCGACCACTGCACGTAAATCATTTATAAATAAAAGTTTCTCTCTCTCTCTCTCTCTCTCTTGTAAATATACTTGTACATAGCTTTTAGTCTGCGTCTTCCTATGTAACATATCTGGTGGAGGTGGACGTTCCCTGTTCCTACGTAACAATATTGTTTCTTTGGAAAGGGGAGTTTGTAGGGGAAGGAGGCAGGGGGGAGAGGGAACCGTGAGCGGGCTGACTGCGGAAGCAATCGCAGCAGTGCGCTACGAATGCGTCGCTGCAATTCTTGCGGACCGCGAACCTGCCCGAGCGACTTTAGCACATCAGTGATCGTTGTGTGTGTGTGCTCTGTTTCTGTCTACTTCTCTATTTCGTTCGTTTCTTTCCCCGTCCACCTCCCCCGTCCCACGGTGTAGGGTAGGTATTAAACGGGATTTCCAGTTCTGTTTAACCTCCTTCTTTTCTTTCATCTCGATCTCGTTAACGCTTAACGTGGCATTGTCCATCCGTCATAATTTCTTCTTACCTCATGTGTACTAGAGATAACCCTAGAGGGTGTTATCCAGCGCCACTCGTGGGAAATTGTTTCAACTGCAAGCATCACGTTGACTGCAGCCTGCATGTGGTTTTAACCATGCATGAAATAAAAATAAAAAGAGGAGGGAGGATTGCGCAACGTGGTCGAAGTCAGAGGAGTTGGTCCGACACGTGATCGCAACGTCAGAGCGCGCGGTAGGTATTAGTGCTCCCGCTGTGTAGGCACCGGCCTCGAGGCAGAGCAGCCGAGCGAGCTCGCGTTTATTAAATGCTACCTAGTACCAGACATTTCCGGATAATACGCCGGCCCTCGGAGCTCACGCATTGAGCCGATACTTTGAAGGGAAAAAAAAGCGAAGGGAATTTGTTCCACAGGGAGTCCGCCTCCCAAGGTTGGCGTCGTGACGCCAAGCCTGGCAGGTAGAACCAATATCGGTTAATGACCGGCTGTGATATTTTCAGCCGTGTAGTTTTTTTTTTCGTTTAGGTACTATCACAGGCAACCTGCTCTCCTTCAAGCTTCTCGCATCTCGCTTATTTTAACGCGACAGCGTTAAGGAGCTCGTGTCGCAGAAAAGCCGGTGTCGTCGGTGTCGGCGGCGTTGGCCGTGAGCGATAAATCCCAGCAGCCACTTCATGAATAAAAAACAACTTGCAAGATGGGCTGGGTGGGAATCGAACCAGGGTCTCCGGAGTGTGAGACGGAGACGCTACCACTGAGCCACGAGTTTTTTTTTTCTTTCGATGCTGCAAAGCGGTACAAAAGCGCGTCTAGTGAATACGTTGTTGCCTTGGAAACGAGCTGTTTCTAAGGCTCAGGCGTGCGTCGCTTGCTCAGGCGCACATTTCGTTGCCGCGCCGAACACTGCGTTGCTCGACGCTCACCGCGTCTGATGCGGGGCGCGTAGTCGCTGCGCCGTAGCCCATTGTCTTACAACCCTTGGCGGGTCGACGGGAACGCTATCGCGTTCCACTCTTGAAGGTGAAGCTTAAGCGTCCTCCAATTTTTTTCTACTTTCTCCATGTTTGTAACAAAAAAAAAATAGCCTCACCCAGTGCCCTTTACATTCTCGTTCATAAGTTTCGAATGGAGCCTCTGGTAACAGACGCAGAGGTGAACAAGATCACGGTGGTCAATGTGGCGAAATTAAAAGGCGCGTATATGTGACGCGTCAGAGCGCGTACATGGTAAGCACGCAGCTTTGAGAGCGTTAATTCCGTTTCTGATCAACTACAGTAATCAACAGAACTCTGCGTGCCGGTTTATAACGGCGCACTGCAGCCTTCTGTGTTCGTAATAACGCTTATTCTAGGGCCCCGAGGGCAGTGTTAATAAACGCGAGCGCGATCAGTATGCCGCTTACATCTTTTTGCCGAATGGCTCCCCTTGAGTCGTTGCAACGTCCGTCACAGTGGTTCCGGGGCTGTGACGTATACTACCGCTCGAGCATATGTTCAATGCATTCAGTTCTCGGCAGCATGTATAGCAGTTACCGCATTCCGACCGCAGAAACCCCGTGTCTGCTAAGATTTCGATGCAAGCCAAACAACCTCCGGGTGACAGTGAGCAATCAGCAACCTTGTCATGATAGAGTGCTATAACTCCGGGATGCAAGTTAGCACCATTTGTTAGCACCGCCCATTATGCGGCCGCTGAAACGATCAGAGTGGATCGCGTGGTTGTAAGCGCTGTATATTCTAGCGGAAACGCAATTTGGCGCTCGTACATAGTTGGAAAATCAGCGGGCTGTAGTCATTTTCGCAGCTAAGTTCGCGTATACAGGGCCTGCTGCGTCTGGTTTAAACCTTGGACGGTGAAGATCGTCGAGCTCCCTTTTTGATATGCAAAGGAGGTGCGTTTTGTGCAGCTAATGTCATTGAACGTCTCACGGCCTTCCGTTGAAATAATATCGCTTAATGACCGACTGTGGTAGTCTTGGCCATGCAGTTTTTTTTTCTTCCTTTTAGGTACTGTCGCAGGGAACCTGCTCTCCTTCAAGCTTTTCACAACTTACTTATTCCTTGCAAAAATACGGGTTTTATAGTGGTCCCTGGTATACATTGTCTAAGTTTTATTGTAATGTTATCAAACAGTCCTATACATGTGCTATTTCTTCAAATCGTTGGCTGACGTCTAGACTGTCTACCTGGCTCGCGCGAGGTTCAACATACTAAACGCCGAATGATTTAACCCTTTCTGCGTTTAGTACGCTAAAATCCTAGGGGCAGGCTCTTTGTCAGTCTGAGACAGAACCTGCCTATATCACCCACAGTGAGTTTCTCGATTCAGGTTTCCCCTTGTTGTGTCTGGTTAAGCTATGCACTCGAAGCACCTATAGCTGATCTGAGCTTCAATAACTTTATGCTCGCTGGTGTTAAGACAACGCTTAAGAACCGTCGGCACCTTACACAGCATTATCAACCACCGACGTCCTCTCCGTTCTCTTGCAATACTTAATGAAGGTGGCAAAGGATGGTCTGCGAAGCTCCGACCACAAATAATTCACCTATTCAATCTTTCAGCCAAGAAATCAAGGGAATATTTATTACATCAAGAGGAAACAGATTCACTTGAATCGACATCTGAAATGGCTGAAGTGACGTTACGGAGTTTAACGCGCCGACATCACGATCTGATTATGAGGCACGCCATAGTGGGGGGGGGGGGGGGGGGGGACTCCCGATTTATTGTGACCGCCTGGAGGTACTTCAACGTGCAGCTGAATCTAATTACAGTGACCGTTCTTGCATTTCGTCCCCCCACTGCAGAAATGCGGCCGCCGCGGTCGACATCGAACCCGCAACCTGGAGTTATGCGACGCAACGCCGTAGCCACTAAGCTACTGTTTCGTGCAGCTTAGATTGCCAGTGACGGGCACAATACAAACAATTCCTAGCTGTACCGTACATACCGAGAGAAGGCGTGGTACCCTGCATATGGGGTCACTGCAGCGACGGCGACTTCGGTCTGATTCGCGACATCTTACTTGCGCTTCGGCATCCTTAGTGGCCGTCTTTCTTTCTTTCTTTCTTTCTTTCTTTCTTTCTTTCTTTCTTTCTTTCTTTCTTTCTTTCTTTCTTTCTTTCTTTCTTTCTTTCTTTCTTTCCTTCTTTCCTTCTTTCTTTGTTTCTTTCTTTCTTTCCTTCCTTCCTGCCTTGCTTCCTTCCTGCCTTCTTCCTTTCTTTCTTTCTTTCCTTCCTTCTTTCTTTCTTTCTTTCTTTTTTTCTTTCCTTCCTTCCTGCCTTCCTTCCTGCCTTACTTCTTTCTTTCTTTCCTTCTTTCTTTCTTTCTTTCTTTCTTTCCTTCCTTCCTTCCTTCCTTCCTTCCTTCCTTCCTGCCTTCTTCCTTTCTTTCTTTCTTTCTTTCTTTCTTTCTTTCTTGGAAACGCGCCAGCCAACCTTAGATATAGCGAGCTGCTCTTACGCGAACCCGAGCTTCCGCGTACGACGCTCCATCCATAGAGCAAAGCAATCCAAGCCGTGCGCCTCTCGCTCCGTACAAACAAAAATGGCGCACCGCGAACGACAAAGCTAAACGGCAAAACTTCGCGAACACATGCATGCTAAACTGGGCAACAACAACAACAAAAAGAAAACCATAAGAAAGAAAAAAGAAAGCCTCGCTCCGATGGCCAGTGCTATCTCGACGAGTAACTTCGTGCGCAGTGACCTTCCTCACTGGGCACCGTTCGGAAACTACCCGCCGTGGTTGCTCAGTGGCTATGGTGTTAGGCTGCTGAGCACGAGGTCGCGGGATCGAATCCCGGCCACGGCGGCCGCATTTCGATGGGGGCGAAATGCGAAAACACCCGTGTACTTAGATTTAGGTGCACGTTAAAGAACCCCAGGTGGTCAAAATTTCCGGAGTCCCCCACTACGGCGTGCCTCATAATCAGAAAGTGGTTTTGGCACGTAAAACCCCATATATTATTATTATTACCGTTCGGAAACTCTCTCTCTCTCTCTCTCTGTCGAAGCCCGATAGGGGCGTCAAATCGAACAGCAAGAAAGCCGGTCTTAATCTTTGTGCTCGTCACCTCCACGCGCGGAACCCGCCGAGCACGTAATATCATAACGCGGCCAGTCAACCTCACTCCCCACGCCAAGCAGGCTTTGCAGTGCGTACAGTGATTAAGGAGTTGTACAAGGAATGCCGCTGAAGCAGCCTTTCCGACGATTGGGACTCGCCTTTGTCGCGGCAGCAAGTGCGTTCCTTAGCAGCGTTTTTATGCGTGCGCGGCCCACTCTCCCCCTCCCCCTCAATGGGGGAGGAGCAAAAGAATCCGGTCTGCCGAGAACGGTAATTAAGAGTAGCCAAATTGTTCAAAAATTAATAAGGGGGTGGGGGGTGGGGGCGTTTATACAGAGGGAACGGGTAAGGGTACTGCTGTTGGTGCTTTGCTTCAAGTACATGGTGATGCGAAAGTATCTGCAAATTGACTATCTATAGCATCGATAGTTTTAAAGCGAAGCTATGTCTCACTGATTCGTCCGTGAGCGCCGGAAACGCACTGCAGGAAAGCCAACTTGCACATCTGCGAAGAACATTGCAGTTTACATTCGCAGCACCGCGTCAGCGTCGACTGGCAGGGCGGTCAGTGCCTGATAACGGCGCGAAGCGACGAACTCGGCAAGAGGAGCGCATGCGCACAAAGTTCACTGGAAGCGCAAGCTGCGTCTGCTAGGCATGACACCACCCCTGTCGCGATTAGCTGAGCTTCCCTGCTTATCGGCGACAGCAAGTGCGCGTGAACACGGGCACGTCTTAGGATCTGGAAAATTCCATCTTAAACGAGCAATCGAATCACATATGCATAGCCTCAGGTCACAGCATTTCTTCGGTTCATTGCGGGGTTGTTGGCAATAGATACAATCGTAAACAAGCAATGAAATCACGTATGCATAGCATCGGGTTGCGCAGCATTTTTTTGGTTCGTTGCGTTGCCAGGCTTTGGACTTTGACTCAGTTTGCATTGGGGCAAAGGTTCGCGTTCAACCATCTTCCTTTAACAAAGGGGCTTTGTTTTTGTTTTGTTTAACTGTGGACAGTGTAAAAAAGCTATCCCTAACATTGCGGCATTTCGCTACTTACAGTGCGATAGCTAGTGTTGCAATTCTTGGCTTGTAATGTTAGCAGAAATTCTGCTATAACTGACGATCATAACACTCAGTTCATGCAATCGGGAACCAAGAAACTACGGCAAGTTTATTTATTTATTTATTTATTTATTTATTTACATATACTGCAGCCCAATATAGGCATTATAGAAGGAGTGGGAACGTTGTACATTACTATACATTGCACATTAAAAACATGCATAAAGACCACATATGCTGCAGTGTTTACGCGTGGCACGTCGTGTTATTTTACAATCTCGATAGTACTGTCGATATCAATAGTGCGCTATCATAGTACTATCATCAACATTGCGCTATCAACAGTACTCTCGATATCAATATTGCGCTAACAATGGTACTCTCAACCTCAAAATTGCGGTATCGATCAGTGCTGTCAGTATCAGTGTTCGGCTATCAGTAGTGCTTTCGATATCAACATTGCACTATCGATAGCACTATCGGTAGCGTTTTGCGTTCGATAAAGACTAAGCTTTCAATAGTGTCTATAGTACTAGGGACAAATTTCGCCCTCACTGTCTTCGAGCCTCGATCTTCCTGCGGACTTCTGCCTCGTTTGCATGCCAAGCAGTGTAGCATGCCAACACACATTGCCGCGTGCAAGCAAGCGCAGTGAGTGACACGTTTTTCCTTCTCTGCTCCCTGGCGACGCTTCGGCGCCACGATCGTCGACGAAGATAAAAAATGGATGTGGCTTAGCTAAGGTTAAGCCCAGGAGGCGAAGCATACTAGCCTTGATTTTAGTTGTTGAACCACTGTTTAGCCTGGTGAACTGCTGTTGCTTGTCTATATTTGGTTCGGCTAGACGAAGAAACAACTCATGCAGGCGAGCGCACGAGCTGAGACCCGGCTATGTAGCTACGCGGCCGCAAGCGAGCGCACGAGTTGAGCCTCCGCTTTTGCAGCTGTGATGACGTCAGATGGTAGCTACGCGGCCGCGCGCGGCGCAGCAAGGAAGAGCGTGGTTGTGCGGCTAGTATGCTTCGCATAAAACAAACGAACAAGAGGAGAAGCGGAAGAGTAAGAAAAGAGAAAAGGGGGCGAAGTATACGCCGCCCCGTTGAGGAATTCGAAACTCGAGGAAGTGTGTGCCTGCGGTGACCGCCTTGGACGTTGCACCCCTCCATCCGTTGGCGCCGGTCGCCGGCTTTCTCTCTCCGAAGGCACGACTGAAAGTCCGGGGTAGCTACGCTCCCCTACCGCCCACCTGCCCTTGTGCACCGTAGAGGAACGAACTCAGCCGGTCGATTATACAGCGTGGTAGGGGATTTTGTGGAATTAAATAATAATAATAATATTTGGGGTTTTACGTGCCAAAACCACTTTCTGATTATGAGGCACGCCGTAGTGGGGGACTCCGGAAATTTGACCACCTGGGGTTGTTTAACGTGCACCTAAATCTAAGTACGCGAGTGTTTTCGCATTTCGCCCCCATCGAAATGCGGCCGCCGTGGCCGGGATTCGATCCCGCGACCTCGTGCTCAGCAGCCTAACACCATAGCCACTGAGCAGCCACGACGAGTTGTGGAATTAAATTGCGGTGTTTTACGTGCCAAAACCACTTTCTGATTATGAGGCACGCCGTAGTGGAGGCCTCTGGAAATTTTCGACCACATGGGCTTCTTTGACGTGCACCTAAGTCCATATTCATAAATGCAACTTGAAGCTCATGCTTGACTTGATATAAATGACGCCTGGTGCGAACGCGCCTTAGACACTCATTGCGTTTCGTTTGGTGCGTTGACGACGGGCGTCGTTTAAATCTAGTCAAGCATGGGTTTAAAATTAAGATGAATTTCTGAATGCCGGGGTAAGTACCACAGGTGTTTTCGCATTTCGCCCCCATCGAAATGCGGCCGCCGTGGCCGATTTCGTGGAATTGTTGTTGCGCTCAGGATTTTCACATTTCAGAGGGGAGGGGAATAGGTACACGCGGTAGCAAATGCAACGTCTCTAACAACCTGCAGTAAAGCACTACATCAATTGGGTTAACAACCGGAACAGGCGAGACGACAAAGCCTGGTGGGGGTAGTCAGATGGCTACTGAAGGTCAGACTGGGCGGGTCTGCGGCAGCTGCAGATTTTTGTTCTAGTGAAATTACAGTCAGCAGTTCGATTCACAAGCGTATCATCATAACACGCTCCTCACTTGGAACGACGTCGTAACTCGAGTCTGCTGCTTCCTTGTGACGGCAGTGCGAAGGACGGGATGGAGAACAGGACAGCGCCTTGTCTCTGAACATAAATCGACAGTTGGGCGGGTAGGTGCAATACCCGGTCACACGGACAGTATAGAATTGAGTGGCTAGCTTTAGTGACACCGTTAGAAACTGGGGAACGGGGGTTAGAAAGAGAACACGGTCACATGCGCAGTGTCCGTCTGCTCTTTAAGATCTTGTCGTCTAGCTCAATTTCCGTGATTTTGTCGCACACTTCCGTCGGTTTCGCCGAGCGAAACCGACGGAACGTTGCCCCACAGGGCGACCCACCGCGGGAGTAACACGCGCTGGAGTTGAGTAGAGACCACCCGCTGAGAAGACGTCAGGGCCCGCGTCACGGCGCCATTTAGTCATGGTGTCGTTCTGCAGGCGACTACATGAAGTTGTCTCTCTCTCTCTCTCTCTCGCACACTTTAGGGCACACTTTGGATCGCGCACCTTGAATGGCCCTTTGGATAGCGATCCGAAATGCTTTCCGGACAGCGACATCACTTCATGTTGAGGAACACAGCACAATGAGAAACGAACGCTACAAAGAAAAAAAAACTGCTCTGTGTGTATGTGTCGTCTCCTTAGCGTTGCCGTTGCAATGGACATCAGCTAACACTCAAACTATAGCGCGTGCTAACTACAGCGCGGTTAGCGCATGCGCACTACGATAAACAGCTATGCTATCAGCACGCGATCATGCTGTGGCGAGTGTCTAGTCACGCGGAAGCTGCGAGCTACGCTCTGGTCCATGGATAAAAGAAGAGATCGAGAGATGTGAATGATTGAGTTTCAGATAATTGCCACTAGAGGTAACTGTGGTTCTGGTGTCTCCACGGAAGCTGCAAGCGAGTTGGTTCAGCCAGCATGGCAATGATAGAAAGTACATGGATTTGCCTGAATTTCAGCCTCGTGGATTTAAATGGCTTCGTTGACCTTGCAGTGTGGCAATTTCTAAGAAAGTAATGTGTTCTAAATGATTAAATGAACTTTACTAAATTTTTTCCAACGGCAGGATTCGAACACGGGACCTCTGTAGGCACGGAAGCCCGATATTGAAGCAACCACGCCATGGACGCATGGCCAAGCGGAACAACTGCAATTAGCAGTGATTATGCGGGCTTGCAAAGTATTATTACCCTCCGCATTATTGAAAAAAAGTACAATTTGCTTTCAAATCTAGGCCAATTTAGGCTCACACAAAGCGTACTAAACGACGCAACAAGAAGAATGTCTGAAGCTCCAAGTACGAAGATCGGGCGAATCCACGTACTCCCCATCACTCCTATGGCTGAGCGATCGCAGTGCCAGATTTCCCTCTGACAATTGTAGGGAACTCTGTGAAATTACCTGCCTACGAGCGTAGGCCTGGGCGTATGTTCGACGCAATTTCTAGCTTCCCCCCGAAGTTGCAAGAGGGCGCTGGCGTGAAGCTCGCCGCCACGACTCCCGCGCGCCAATGACTTTTATCCGCACCTGTACATACACGACGTCGGGAAATTTCGCTAATTGTGTAAGGAAGATGTTGATTACGCTGGGCGAGGCACCTCAAGACCCAGTAAGCAGCTTCTTTAATGAAAGGCCGACCATCTGCATAAGTGTACAAGACAGCAAACTATCCATCTACCAAACTTCAAAGTTACCCGCCGTGGTTGCTCAGTGGATATATGGTGTTAGGCTGCTGAGCACGAGGTCGCGGGATCGAATCCTGGCCACGGCGGCCGCATTTCGATGGGGCCGAAATGCGAAAACACCCGTGTACTTAGATTTAGGTGCACGTTAAAGAACCCCAGGTGGTCGAAATTTCCGGAGTCCTCCACTACGGCGTGCCTCATAATCAGAAAGTGGTTTTGGCACGTAAAGCCCTATAATTAAATTTTTTTTAACTTCAAAGTAAAGTTACATATGAGTGTTCCTTAACCTTCACATTTGCCCATCCTTTTGCGCCAGCTTTTCTACAACTTCCCAAATATGGTTCAGCACTCCTTTAATAACTTTGCCTAGAAACGTGTTTTGATGTGTGCAATTCCCTTTCTTGCTACACGTAGTTACAATACCTCGTATGCATACTACAGTCGCAATGCAAACGCCGCCAGCTCGGCCGATGATCGGAAGGAAGCCAGCTATGGGCGATCAGCCCTGTGGGCCGCGAGCACCGCCGGCAAGTTTCTGTCCGAGCAGAGGCGATCTTTTTCTTGCTGAATGCTTAAAACTTTACGTTATTTTACTTCTCTTTTTTAGGCTCAACAACATTTCTCTAGACTCGACTAATTATTGTTCTGACTCGCTCAATTCGTCACCAGTCCGACGTAGTGGGAGTAGGCCGCGTGAAAGGACTACCAGCCAGCCAACCAATCACGAAAGTTTGGGACATGGAGCTTCGCGCCTGCCGGGCCTATAGCGACTCTCTGGCTCAGCTGTGGAAATACAGTTGTTTGTGGAAGACAATTAACGTGCCTGGTCATGCCTTCGTTGCTTCCGCGACCCCTTCAGGCTCTGGTAATTGTCTTTTTACCTGCTTACATAGCGGTTTGTTTGTTTGGTTGCTTGCATGTTTGTTTCTGTGCGTGGGCCTGTGTATGTGTGTGTTTAGCTCTAGATTATATCATATTTCGTGTTTTTCTTGACGCCTGCTGTTTGCACTCCGATGTTTTAGGCTTCTACAATTTGTCAGTGCAACACATCCTGATGCTGATGTTCTGTGTAGTGCATCAGCTTGGTACTATCATGTTGGGTGCAGGTTATTAAAACGAATAATAATAATAATAATAATAATAATAATAATAATAATAATAATAATAATAATAATAATAATAATAATAATAAAATCTAGACCGATGTCATTCTAGCGTTTTCGAAACGGCATGCAGAATAAACCACGATCCGACTTCCGCCTGCCAGCCGCCGGGGGGCAGCGGCAAAACTGACTTTCATTCTCGGAAAAAATTAACGGCCTCTCGGGCGCAGCACGGCTTTCGAAAAGCGACCAACGGCATTCCTTACCAGTGCCTTCCGGGCTGGAATGACAATAGAAGCGCGGGGGGGGGGGGGGGGGGAGGTGCACGGCAACGGAGGCCTGCACCATATCTCCGTTAAGGCAGCCCAACAGAGGCGTCGAGTTTCACTCGGTAATACTCCGGTAGCAGCAGCCGGCAGCGGTACTTCGGCGATCTTTAAAGAAAGAAAGAAAGAAAGAAAGAAGGAAAGAAACACTAAAAGAACGCGCGTGGCATTTACCTTGAACGAAACGGCGTCTACGGTGTCGTGAAGTGCGCACATACGCTAGGCAAACGTATATACCGCATTTTTTCCTGTTTAGTCCACAGCCGGCAGTTATCCTACGCCTTTGAGGTCGAGGACCTTTATTTTAGCAAAAAATGTTGCGTCAGTACTCCTTTAAAGGGATGCTAAATACGAAAACAACTTGAGCAACAAGTAATTGCAATTTACATTTCTACAACACCAAAAAAAAAAAGAAAGAGAGAGAGGTGAGAGGGAAGCATTCTTACTGTTATAGGAGGTTCATAAGCCAGAAGACGCGCATAAAAACTAAATACCGGTGGCTGCACCCTAGTGTTTCGTACGATTCGATATAGCAATCAACCGCGAAATTAACCGCCAGTTCCGTAGCAATCAAACGCAAAATGAACGGATACAATTGCAAAGAGCATCTTAGCAATCTAAACTGACTTAATGTTTCTCCTGAGCAACCAACTTAAAATGAAGTGTACTTCCTCAGATAGTTCGCAGCGGCAGGGACGAATTTCGGCTAAATGTACGTTTTCAGTTATCGCCATCTAGTTTTTTTGATATCGCAACTATTTTTCTCAGGCCGACCTCACCGCCTTCATATATATATATATATATATATGTATGTATGTATATATATATATATATATATATATATATATATATATATATATATATATATATATATATATATATATATATATATATATACATACAATGCTGGCTTAATCGCCGTACTCGCAGCTATCGGTAGGTTTCCCTGTACTGGTTTTTGTAGAAAACCCTGTGTCTAAGACATCAAAACGTTACTACTCTGTACACCGCCATGTGGCAGTTGTTGTCACATTTTCTTTTGTTTATCTTAATATACTCATTACTGCATTTAGGAATTGCAGCTGGCACATGCAAGAACCGTGGTTGCTGCATTTATTTCGTTAGTATTTTTCTCTAACGAAAGTTCTAGTTTTCCTCGTGGTGAAGCCAGGTTGGGGGCGAATGGCCTTTAGCTTGACTTTCAGTTTAGCGCATATGGCAAAATAAAGAAATGAATGAACAAATAAATCAGTCGGTCGGTCGGTCAAAAAAAAAAAAAGATGTGGTTGATCCTTCCTTCGCAGGAATCGGTAGAACACGAAAGTGAAGCGTGTGCAGAGGCTGTTCCATTTTTTTTTTTGCTTCGCGAACTCACTGTCCCCCTGCCGCGAAAGGGAACGCGCCGTGGTTGCTCAGTGGCTATGGTGTTGGGCTGCCGAGCACGAGGTCGCGGGATCGAATCCCGGCCATGGCGGCCTGCATTTCGATGGGGGCGAAATGCCAAAACACCCATGTACTTAGATTTAGGTGCACGTTAAAGAACCCCAGGTGGTCGAAATTTCCGTCGTCCTCCACTACGGCGTGCCTCATAATCAGAAAGTGGTTTTGGCACGTTAAACCCCATAATTTAATTTTTTTTTTTGCCGCGAAAGGGGCACGATATGCGGGTCGGCGACAGTGTTGCAGGTTTGCTTGGCGAGAAGGCGTCCTGCTGACGAGTCGCTTCGGCAAAAGTATACGAGCATTTCGTTTTGTCTCCGTAGTGTCCTGGCCGGTCAGTTGAGTTGCGACGCGCTTAGCTTCACGGATGCGAGTGGCAAAGTTGGCGGCGTGCCCTCCCCCACGGTCATTACTGTCAGCTCCCTCCGACGAGGGTTGGAACCAGCTGTTGACAAGAACAGACAAGAAAAGTGCCTGCCGGGATTTATCGCTCACGGCCAACGCCGCCGGCACCGACGCCGACGACACCGGCTTTTCTGCGACACGAGCTCCTTAACGCTGTCGCGTTAAAACGCAACTCGCACTCGTCTCGTGGGCCCAAGACGCCGCCCCCACCTGGGAGCCACACTAGGCCTAGCTGCCCTAACTTACTACCCTGCAGTGGCAAATAAAGTTCTTTCTCTCTTCTCTTTCTCTCTCTCTGCGCCGCGAACGCGCGAAGACGTTCTGCTTAACGCTGGCGTCTCTCTCTCGCCGTACCAAAGCGAGATTCGCCCGCCGACTTCGTTGCCTTTCTACGCCGCTTGGCGCTGCAGTTTCTTTAGTTGGTGCCATCGCAAGCGATGCAGAAGGCGGCGTGTAAGCACTGATGACGCATGTTGAAGCTGCACTCCGCAGGCGACGAGGCGTCGCAGGCTAGTCGGACGCGGAAAGGCAAACCACGTGCGGAAACTGCCTCGTCACACCGCCTACACCAGGCTACACCCCGTTGGAGCCTCCGCTGCGTTGAGACTAGCGAATCGCTCACTGTCCGCGCTCGTTATAGTGTCATGATGCAGTACTTCGCTTCGCCGCTCCTAGATGGCGCCGCGATCCCTGTCAGTGGAGAGCCTATTTTACGCTTTCGCGCCGACGTCACGTCTGTTACAGTAAGTTGACGGTGGATTTCCATAAAGACACTTTCGTGTTAAACTAAATCCTGTATCGTTCTCAGCAATGTGCAATTCGCGAAATGCAAACTTTCAATTTTTGAACATGAAAACGCCATGGATTATAGACCGTAAAATGCGGTATAGTCTCTCACGTGCATATTTTGTTTCCCCGTAAATGTCACGAGCCGACCGCTCTCATAGTTGAGTGCAAGGTGAACGTGTGGATTGTGCGCGTACGCGCCGAACTGGGTCACGTCCTCGTAATTCCTCGATCTTAACCGCACGCTTTCTCGTCGACCGCTCTGCTTTCTCTCGCAGCCCCACGTGGGTAGAACGATGGGTATCCACTTTCGGCCGATGATGAATGGCGGTATCGGAGGGCAGGACCGTCTTTAGGCGTGCTGTGTGCGCGCAGTTGGATTGAAGAGCGGGGCCCCCTTTTTGGTGCAGAAACAAATGGGGGTTGCGACACCGCGAAAAACCTCTTTAACGTGTCGTTTGACCTCCGACGCACTGTCGTATTATAAGAGCTTTCTTCGTGCGCCACCTAAGTCGACATCTAAGTCGCGCAAGCATTTGATATGCGCCACCGATTCGTCGTTCGTACCAGTTTAGCTTCCGCAATTTCCGCTTCCGCTGCAACCCGCTGTCGCAAGGTGGCACCCCTGTACGCACCACGTGCTGAAGCAGCCCCGCGATCTCGTCATCCCCGAATCTCGCGCCGAAACCCCAGCGCTGAAACGTCGGCTGTGACGTCATGAACTTCGAATAGAATTCTTTTTCTTGTTGTTTTCGGTTTCTTTCGTGCCATTATGGCTCGGGCCATAGGTTCTCGAAACTTGCTAAATTGAGTCTCCGGCTTTTTTTCCCCTTTAGAATGCAGTGTACTCATCTTTACCGATAAAAAATATATATCTAGACCGGAACCGACGCGGTGAAAATCCGTGACGTCATGGCGAACTATAGTGTGGGAACTTCACAATGCCGTCACCACCCGGCCGTTTTTTTGTTTTTGTCTATGGTTGGCTTATGAAGTCACGGTAATGATTACTTCATTAGTACTGCAGAAGGGAAATTTACTATTTGACCTTTAAAAAAATGTTCCTGCTCGGTGTCCCTTTAACCTGATCGCGGAAAACGTGAATGGGGGTACCTTAGCTAGCGCAGGTTCATCAGCTCGCACGTTAGGCGGTGATTGATGAGCATGCGCACGTATGCATTGGAGGCACCGCATGCAAGTAGACCTGATTTTGCTAACCCAAGTTATTAACGCGAACGCATTATACCGGTATGGCTCATGAAGCGGTAGATCCGGCGGCGTCCCCAGAGATGGTACAAAAGGTCACGTGGCCACAGCCAATTAATCAAGAGGAGGCGCGCGCTGCTTGAGCGCTGGCTTCCTTGAAGCACAGAATCCGCGCATGCGCGACGCCAGCCGTGCGGGGGAAAGAAAGAAAAGAACCAGAAAGCTCGCCTTCGCGCATAGCGTTCGCCACAGGAAACTGAATGTAACCCAGAAGTTCAGTAAATAAATGAGCATATCGTGGCCCGATGTGACACTACAAAATTTTCGGAGGACGCTTAAGCTTCGCCTTTAAGAGTGGAACGCGATAGCATTCAAAGATCCCTGAGTGCTTCTCACGCTTCCCTGCAACTGTAGTCTATGCAACCGTAATGTTTACCGGGAAACGCTGGAGGCGAACGCTATGCACGAAGGCGAGCTTTGAGGTTCCTTTTTATGTCACTCAGTAATACCGACGAAATTCCCCCATCATCACCGGATCCTATGGTGTCCAGGTCATACAGGCATTGATGGGAACGAACTGGCCGATTCGCTAGCCCGAGGTATTATTAACCGTGCCGACTCGACTGGGACAGTCCCAGATAGCCACCCCAATCCAACGAATGCCCGGGAGATTCTCGCTCGATCATCAGCGTGCAACCAGAAAAAAAGTACCCCCCCCCTCACCCACAACTCAGTGGATAGGAAGCCGCCAGCTGGCGCAAAATTCAGACTGGGGTATTCCCCCACCTTAAATTACAGAATGCCATGTTCCCCACTCGCTACAGGCCCGACTGCCCGTGGTGCGGAGGCATGCCAACACTACAACACATTACTTGGGATTGTGAATCACACCAGTTTGATAAAACACACCACACAATGGAGCAATGGGAGGCACAGCTAACCAGCTCAGACCTGGCGGGACAACAGTCCATAAGACAGGTCAAGCGGGTGGCCGAGACCAGCGGGGCCTTGGACTAAAGTGTCTTCGACCACTGCACGTAAATCGTTTGTCAATAAAGGTTTCTCTCTCTCTCTCTTTTTATGACGGCGTGCAAGGCGCCGAGGGGGCCGCGCCGCTCCTGCTAAGACGGACCTCAAACAGCAGCTGGAAAACGCTATCACGTTAAAAGAGGCTTGTGTTTGAGTTTCCGCGTAACAGAATAATGTTTTCTCGTATATTTAAATTACAATCCGACGCTATCATGTTCGTATAGGTTGCGTGTAAGTCGTACTTTACGATTTTTCTGACGTGTTTTACTTCGAGAAATTCAATTAATTGAGTAACTTCCTTGCGCTACATGGAGGGCCTGCGTGGTTGGGTATGCGTTGAAAGGAATGATTATTCACGAAGGGACGGTCGACGCGGGACGCCGGGTGCCGTCACCGGATTTCCTGCGACACGGGGCCGTTAACGCTATCGCGTTCAAAAAGTACAGTGTGCATTTTTCTTGTCACCAGTTTCAATTGCATTTTTTTTTTTGCGACTAAGCCAAATCAAATAACAAGCTCAATTTCTTTTTTTTTTCTCGCCTCAGCGTGATTGTGACACCGACCTTTTGGTATCGCCACAAGATTTGCGGACGACCGGCATAGAGAGAAGAAAATTATTCCATTGGCAGGTGCCAATGGAATGGCATCGCGTACAGTGGAGAGCGGCAGAGAACTCGATGCTGTGACGGGATTCGGAAATTTTCAGGCATGTAAAGAGGAGTCATCTGACGCGTGACCGCCACACTTGGAGAGACACTTGGAGAGGCCATCGTTCTGCATTGTTACGTTTGTTATGAAGCTGATTCGGAAGTTGTGATGACCCTTTCAAGAGCATTTGCCCTAAAGGCGTTTGTCGGTTGAATTCGAATGTGCAGAAATTCGTTGCGCAGCGCTGCCGTGTTCGCACGTTGCTGGCGCGACGATCTCCCTACACGTCGCATTTCGCGCGGTACGAGAAAAAAGAATGCGAAGTTCGCGATAGGACCGACAGGTGGCAGGGCGGTTCCACAAGCGCTAGACTTTCCGCGCTGCCTCGAGGGCGATGACGTCACGGCGCGATGCAGGCGACCGACCGCGATTAAATGGCGGGCGCGAGTGACTGACGTGCCCCGTAATACGGTCGCCTACGCCGTTCTGGGCACCGTCTCATTCTGTCGAGTCTTCCTGAGATGGTTTTGTTTGTTTGTTTGTTTGTTTGTTTGTTTGTTTGTTTGTTTGTTTGTTTAACGCGGATGTTGCTCCAGTAATCCGACATAGCGTATTCGACGAACCGAGGTACAGTTGGGTGCTGCTAGCCTCTCGCGTGGTTAACAAACCTTGAGGCGTGAGTTAATCCACCGTGTCTGACGGCCATATGTGAAGCGACATGCGAGATGCGGCCCACTGGCGAGCAGTGCACGACGAGTTTGTATGTTGGGCGATCGAGTGAAAAATGACGTTTCAGTCCGTGTCTGATACCGTATTTTCGCGATTCTATGCACCCCCCTCAACTTTCGCGAAAGAATTTGGAAAAAATGTTTGCATGCGAATCTAAGCACCCCCCTATTTGTTAGGAAGAGCGCGCAGCCAAGACCGCCAAGCGCGCTTGCTCGCTCTGTCATCGAACCGGAGCCGTCGGAGTCCCGAGGTGGAACGGCGTCCGCGGCGCGATCTTGCCGCACAGCCGGACTGCAGAGCCGCGCGGACTCGTGAGTGGCAGTGATTGTGGCTAAGCATCCGACACAAGCGGTGGGCTCACTGCCTGCACCGATTTTTCTTTTGGATGTTTGCAAAATGAAATGTTATTTCTCGCACCCGTCTCGTCGTGATGTTGCAGCGAAAAGGGGGAGGGGGGGTCATTCCAGATTTTTCGAATCTAAGCACCCCCCCTCACTTTGGGCATCGCGATCATGAAAAAAAGGGGGTGCTTAGAATCGAGTAAATACGCTATGTGGAGCTCAGTGCAGGTTTTGGCAAGTTTGCTGGATGCGATTTAAATTACCAAGTGCGTAGGTAGCACTTGGACAAAATAAGTGCTTGTTTGGACAAAAGTGATCCTTTCTTCCTTTTTATACAATTTCTATCTTCGCGCGTTTTGTTTATTCAACTTATATGAAGAAGTTCGCTCACCTCAACTGGAGCATTTGACTCATTCGTTCGAGTATAGGCTACTTTGCGAGTTCTCGCTGTCTGTACGTGTCCCGTCATACGCGATAACTTTAGTTAACGCGTATAACTTGCGAGAACTCGTAGCTAATGAGTATCTCGTAAGGCCGCCGAAGACAGCACGATCTCGGAGTGTACGGCGGGGCGATGGAGGTTACGGGGTGACATAGGCAGTAAACGAGCATCGATATGAATACGCGAAACGCGGGTGTATGAGTCACTGGTGCTTGTATCGAAACCGAGGTTATGAGAACCTAGACACACGTGTACACAAAAAGCTACGCGTACACTGCTTTTAATTTTCTGTTTCTCTCTCTCTTTCTCTCTTTCTTTCTCTCTTTCTTTCTTTCTTTTTCTAGTCGCGCAAGTCAAGCTGGACCTTGCGTCAGCGTGACACGCCAAGCAAAGAAAAGCGAGAAGGACCCCGCACGGCACCGCGTGTGACCTGGCGGACGATTAACCTTGCCCGCTTCGATTACCAGCCGTGATAATGACATCATTAATCTCCGGCTCGGCGCGCCTAATTGAACATTGTGTGCCCCTGCTGCCTGTCGGGCTGTGTGTGCATAAGGCTGCGCGTGTACACACACACGCACCAGAAATGAGTCGTCGTATCGGTCTCGCGTGCGAACGCCACGAGCGATACCCGCGTGTCCCAGCTAACGTAAGCCGAGCTACTAAACAAAAACAAACTGATTTAGTAAACAAAGTGGAATGTGCAATTACGAACACCCCGCTGTTCGGTTGTCACAAGTCTGAGGACTGAACGCCGTAGGCCTTATGATTGTATCTCGCACCTAATTTTTTTGTTAATTCTTTTTCGTTGAGCAGCTCGGCTAACGTTAGCTGGGACACCCTATATAGGATGCCTGCGCACGCGAGCGGTGCAAGCGTTCGTAACACTCGAGCCTGTGAGGAGCTTTGAAATCTCCGAATTCTTCGGAGCGCGCTTTAATGTCACTTAGAACGTCGATTAGGAGCGGCGCTCACGACTTACGATCGATAGTAGACAGCGATTAAGATAGTCAGGTTAGGGCTGACGGTACTGGAGCACATAAAACACACGCGTGCGGAGCTCCCCGACACTTTTTTTTTTTCAATGGGGCCCAAGCTATCTTGCAGCGCCACCCTAGCCTTGCCCTCGCATGCTTATGACTAAAATTACGCTGTGCGCCGGTTTAGTAACCCTTCCTGTGTCTACGCTGAGTCCACAAATTCTGGTGGGAACAGCGCAAAGGACACTGGCAAAGTGAGGAAACAGAAAACGACACAGCAGCACCGTGTCGTTTTTTTTTGTGTGTGTGTGTGTGTATGCATGTGTGTGTGTGCACCCTCACTTCTTGGGCTGCTGAGCACGAGGTCGCGGGATCGAATCCCGGCCACGGCGGCCGCATTTCGATGGGGGCGAAATGCGAAAACAGCCGTGTGCTTAGGTTTAGGTGCACGTTAAAGAACCCCAGGTGGTCAAAATTTCCGGAGTCCTCCACTACGGCGTGCCTCATAATCAGAAAGTGGTTTTGGCACGTAAAACCCCAAATATTATTATTATTACCCTCACTTCGTCCATCTCCTTGGCGCTGTTCCCGCCTAAGTATGCATAACCAACTAGTTTGATGATTCTACGTTAACGCGCGTCCACTGAGTTAGCGAGCAGTGTCCATTTGTGCTGCCAATTTTCTGTTATTATGCCGCTGGAGTCCGCAAAACGTGCTTGTACGGCAGGGTTAGCGCCGAACGCTGACGTGACGTTGTAGGCTGCGCGTCACTTTCGAGCTGAAGTTTTCAGTCGCGGAGCCCGCGTGAAGCTCTCAAAGGCCAACGTGATGCATCGACATGATGATACCAATAATCGTGATAATGATAAGGACCTACTGATAAGGAAAAGGATCGGCGCTATAGAATGCAGTTTTGACGAATGCGCCATCATACGGCACTACAAGTTCGCATCACTACCTGTTTGGTGATGATGATGGTATGATGATGATGGTGGTTATGATGATGATGATGATGATTAGGCTTTATTCACTGAGAATGGCTCATTGGCCTAAATAGTAAGGACTAAGGGAGTTGTTGGCGCATAAGTGTGTCAGCTATGAATAGGTGCTTTTCGCTGTAGACCATGCGGAAGGTTTCCGATTAGAACTAGAGTTTGGCAAATATCTAAAGTTTCGAATACGAATCAAACATTGCACACTAATTGTCCGTATTCGTATTCTGAAAGGAATCATTCGTGGTGTTCGAATACTTGAAACTTACCAAGTGTTACGCAGCAGCCTGCTGTTAAAGCGTGATACTCTTCTCAGACTGCTAAACAAGTTATCGAAAGATATCGGAAGTGAAGCAACGGCATAAGTATACGAAGCAATACAGATACGAAATTGGCAGTGTAAGCTTTATGTGCAGCTTACGAAATCGGGAGCCTATAAATTAATGGCGTGATCTTTGTTTGAAGTCTGTCATTTAGCATTCTTGCAACTCTATTGATGTACCGGTTTTAGCTTTCGCGCTACAACCGGTGATGCTTTCCTTGCGACGGGCTCGTGTTCATGTGCTTGCGATGCACAAGTCCTTGAGCAGCTCTTTTCTTTATTTTTTTCTCAACCTGATATTCTTTTTTTTTTTCAACCAGCATTTATTTAACGCCTTTTGAAACTAGTAATACACCAACCATTCATTCTTGGAAAGCAGTTTTTTTTAATTATTAACAATTTGGGATCTTGTCTATAAAACTGATCCTTTGTTCTTGATAATTAGCTATCTTCTTTGCTGTGTTCAGTACAGGCGTCGTAATTGATCATACCGAAATAAATATTGCCGCTGTAAATATATGCGTCTGCGTTTGACTATGCGATATTCGATTCGCTATTCGATATTTAGCATTAGTATTCGGCTCGTATCTGAAAAAGTTGATATTCGCCCACCTCTACTGATTTCACGGCGAAAGTGTAGGACGCTCGCACGACGTTAGCTGCCTCACCCGATGAACGAATCCACGCTTCATGCGTCATAAAATAGACGCTTAAGAGGCAAACCTGGCTTACTCCAACATTGTTCACAAAACGTAGAATGCCGCGTATGCAGGTCAGCAGTAATTGCCTGTTGCGAGACGCCATTCCACCCTGTGATTGTCGCTAAATTTAGCGGGCTATATTCAGGGCCCACAATCGAAAGTGAAATGAAGGTATGGAGTTTTACCTGCCAAAACCCCGATCTGATTATGAGGCACGCCGTACAGCGGGGGACTCTTGAAGAGTTTCGACCAACTAGGGTTCTTTAACGTGCACCTAAATCTAAGGACACGGGCGTCCTTGCATTTCGCCCCCATCGAAATGCGGCCGCCGAGGACGGGATTCGATCCCGCGACCTCGTGCTTAAACCAAAAGTGTCCGAGACTGCTGTTTACAAACAGCCTGAATGTGTGCCAAACGTTAGATTTCCGGTAATGAAGATTTTTTGAAAGAAAGAACAACTCAAACCATGATCCGGTTTTCTTCTCAGAAAGTTGTAAACTCTTATCTAGGTTAATGTGCTCACCACAATAAGCACCCCCCCCCCCTTTTGTTACACTTCAAAACACATATTTTACGCACAAAGCGGCGTAAAAGTGTCTAACAATGAGGCATCGAGAGTTGCCTTCGGGTCAGGACAAAGCGAAATAGTATATAATATATATCTTAACGGTGAACGTAAATTTGGAGCACGAAGATATAACGGGACTAGCGTGAAGTTTATTGCGGAAAGCTGTCCGTCACAAGTGGCTAATCTGTTCGTTCTTTGGGCCGGGGCAGCTGATGCGCAGTTCGCGTTAAAACTTCGAACGAAAATGAAATGCGAGCAATAAATTAACTAGACACGCTTCTTTTTGTCCATCTGCCTGTCCGTCTGCCCGTCGTCTGTCACTGACTGTGCCTTTGCGTGTGTCGATCTTGGCTGTCGGTCCTGCCTATCTGTGTCTGTTTGTCTTGCCTGTCTGTCTGTCTTGCCTGCTTGTCTTCGTCTACCTGTATATTCTCCCTCTC